>NW_026858822.1:0-274509 GCF_026571515.1 Ruditapes philippinarum
GGGAAATTTGATTTAGATTTTTGTATTTCACAATACAGTAAAGTTATAAAATCTATGGATTTTAGAAAATCGAGTCAATATGCAACTTTATAAATTTCCGTGGTTTCGTTAAACTTCTTATTATCTCGGGAATATTTTATTTATAACGGATGATTTGAAAGTCCAGCTAGGTTTTCTAATGATTAACTTTTGAAGAAGATAAAAAAAATGCGGCAATTATGAATTTTGAAATTAAGCAGACGATACTTGTAGAAGAACACAAAGATACACAAAGCCATGCAAGAAAGAACAAGGTTTGATTAGTTTTGTACAATTTTGTCGATTTATAATCATTGCATTAATTTTATCTCGATTATTTGAAGAAAAAAAAACCACAATAATTTGAACCACTTTCGAAAACTAGCCAACAGTTTTGACATGAGATAACATGGCTGTGGACGCTAGTCGAGTAATTAAATAAATATTTTGTAGTTTCAATTAATTAGGCTCTTTTTATAGAAAAAATATTAACATATCTGATTTTTAAAAAAACGCAATGGGTACGTAATATATAAATTTATGTTGTATTAATTATCGTGTATCTGCAGATGAAATGCGCATTGTGTTGTTTCAACATATGTCGACCAACATTTCGAAGGCCTGTCAAACAATTTAAAAGGAAAAGACACCTTTCTAGAGTGGTGAGTGTTTTCAAAATTCAATGACACTTATTTGACAATGAGTTTGCATGTTTTGGTGGGTGATGATAAATTCTCTAGTGAAAACTGTTCCGAAGTTGATATAAAACATAGAGCTGTGTCCTAAGACTTTAGCAATCATGATCTAAAATATTGATATTTCTTTTGTCGTTCTTTTAACAACTGTTTCATTTATTTGTTCAACTCTTGAAAAGAAGTTCTATAGTATCATAGCAGACTCATTGTTTCAGTATGAGTAAGGATATAGTGACATTTATACAGCACAATTTATTCCAAATTTTAAACACTATTGAAATATATTGTCTTCGTTTGTGACGTATTACTTATTTCTTATTTTAATCACTTTTAACATACATGTATTGTCGTCGTTTGTGACATCATTGAATGAAATCAGTTTTAACCCCATACAGAACATTCGAACATCAAATAGCTGCAAACCCCAAAAAAATGTATTTTTTATTAATAAGTTTCATCAAAAGGATTACAATTTTCATTTTAATCCAAGTAGTGTTTTGGGTTTTTTTCTTTCTTTCTTTTTTTGCAAAACACGTACATGTAGTTTTTTGTATACATGAATGAAATATTAGAGAAATGAGTTTTGAGTTAACTTTAATAATTACAGCGTTTCCGAGAACCAAGCAAAATTGAGCCTATAAATGACAGACAGCCATCTTGGGAAAGTTACAGGAGTTGGACATCACCGCAACTTGACGGTTAGTAACGGCACTGTTCATTTAAGTGTTAGGTAATTAGCAGATCAAAAGTTATTCATGCTCTTATAGAATAATATCTTAATCTATTCGAGCATGAAGAACTTTTGATCTTAAAATCAGGTCTGTTAGTTAGCACTCAAATTGTTTTTGAACTAAATGATTTCTCTACCAGACTGAAATCATACTTAATGTCTGTCATGGTACCTAGTCAAAATTATTAATTAGAAAAAGTGAAGGGCGCAGACCTTCAAAACTTATAATTTTGAAAATTCGATTTAGTGAAGTAATCTTGACATCATACAAGCATCTGAGCGCAGCGTCACCTGCTGGCTTGATGTCATGCTATCCGTAGGTAAGCCTGTGACAAAGTTTATGTGTCATTCAAGATGAATTCTTACTTCTTAATTGAATGAAATCGTTGTCTAAACAGTTCAGGGTGACAGCTATATACAATTCCATTGGTAGTCAAGAAGAGTTTAACACTTGAGGTTGGGTACGTAAATCAGAGACACTTTGGGTGTGAAACTACAAACGCCTTCAAATCCAATTTGGGTCAATCGTGTAACATTTTAAAGTGAATTGCTCTATACTGGAATGTCTGTAATGCAATGTATAATTACGTTGATAGTATTTGATATTAGACATAACAACAAATTTCGAAAGAATTATTCATGGAAGTTGTTGCCAAGTGTGAGCTATATGATCTGATATTACATATATTTTTATAGCAGATAATAGTGTACTTTAAAAAAATATTATTCATCAGATAAATAAATAGATCCTCATTCTAAATCACTTAATTAGAATTTTGCAGCATTTGTAAATTAATATCCGAATGTAACATTTCTGTTGTTTTTATCAATACTTGAAATACTAATGGAACGTTTTAACGTCTGATGGAACATTTTAACGTTGTTGTTGTTTTTTTGTTTTGTTTTTTAAAGCACTGGAAGAATTTTTAATCTATCAGACCCCTGATCAAATGTCCGAGGGGGGGTTTATGAGGACTTTTAATAATTTTTTCCCGGAAAGCTTAAATTTTTTTTTTAATTTTAAATTTTTAATATAACATCAATGAGTTAACCTCGAAAACCAAGAAAAATAAAACTGGTACTTCATTATTAAAACTGTTTTTGTAATTATATTTTATTACAAAATTCTAAAATAGATCCCCAAAACAAAAAAATGAAAATTTAAAAAAATTCACCATTTTTTTTTTTAATTTCCCTTGATTTCCAAAAAAAAATGTCGTTAAATTGACCACAAATTTTTAAAATTAATGAAAGGATTTTTTTCTTACTTTTTTTCATAAAATTTTTATGTCCCTCCCCGAAAAAGAATTTATATTTTAATTGTTCAAACAAGGACTACCGGTCGAACATGTTTGTTTGTTGTTGTTGTTGTTTTTTGTTTTGTTTTTTTTTTTTTTTTTTTTTTTTTTTATAAATATATAATTATTTTTTTTTTTTTTTTTTTTCAACCTGAATGAGATGTTGCTAAGAGCCAAAAAATGTAGAGTTCTGCTTAAATCTAAAATACATGTGTTATTTTTGTTTGATTGGTTATATGTAAATTTCCCAAAATTTATGGTAACATGTAGATTTCACAAAAATTATACGATAGATATGTAGGTAAGTTTCACAAATTTATAGTTATATGTCAATTTCACAAATTTATTCGATAGTTTTACAGGTAAATTTCACAAATTTAATGCTATATGTCAGTTTCACAAATTTATAGTTATATGTAAACTTCACAAATTTGTACGATAGTTATATAGGTAAATTTCACAAATTTATACGATAGTTATATAGGTAAGGTTCACAAATTTATAATTATATGTCAATTTCACAAATTTATTCGATAGTTTTACAGGTAAATTTCACAAATTTAATGCTATATGTCAGTTTCACAAATTTATAGTTATATAGGTAAATTTAACAAATTTTATACGATAGTTAAGAAGGTAAGGTTCACAAATTTATAGTTATATGTCAATTTCACAAATTCATTCGATAGTCATACAGGTTAATTTCACAAATTTATAGCTATATGTAAATTTCACAAATTCATAGTTATATGGATTAATAATGTATTCTTTCATTTCAGAAAACACTATTGACAAAGAAATACAAACTCTGGATCGAGCCTAATTAAGAAGATCGTTTTGTTGCAAAGTAGCAATTTGATTATTTAAACAGAAATAAAACTTAATCAATTTTTACATAGTGTTTGTAATTATCAACATTTGAGTCGTGTCATGACAAAACCAACATAGTTGATCAGGATCAATGCTGTTCGCTATCAGTTTCTCTACTTGTAATAGGGTTTGTAAGCGAACAGCATGGATCCTGATCAGACTGCGCGGTCGCAAACCCATTATGTTGGTTTTGTCGTGACGCGGCTAAATTTTATTTAAAAAAAAAAAACATCACATAAACAGCCTGAAATAACCTACGTTCTGACCGATTTCAGTCGTAATCATTGGCAAAACTTTTGATCAAAAATATTTTCATTCAAACAGTTCCATTTTCCTGTCTCATTCTCATTTTTTTATTTATTTGTTTGGGTTTTTTTTTTTTTTTTTTTTTGTTTTTTTTGTTTTGTTTTTGTTTTTGGACGTCATAAGTTACGGGATTTCTCAAGCAAAATTAAACTATAATTGTTAAAACTAAAACACAGTTTTGAATGATGAATATGTTGGGCAGTCATTAAATTTCAGCATAGACTTCCGACATTTTGTTTTGAAGCCAGAATTATTTTTTTTTATCTGGATCTGGTTTTATTCTACTAAAAAAATATTATTGTTCATACGAATTCATTACATTAGTATCATTTGTTTTAAGTATAGATATAACGTACTAATTTAGCTGGAACACTACCTCAAATATAGCTACTCTACTTGGTAACCAGCTAATGAAACCTTAACGCAGCTGGCTTTACTATATCTATAGACATTAAACACAGCGGACTATTAAAATCGAATTAACATCCGCTTATTAATGTATCTAGACATTTCCTTGGATTAAACCCAGCGGTATATGAAAATTTAATTAACATCCGCCAATAAATGAACAGATGTAACAGTGAAATAATCATTACCTTGTGATATTAAGCACGTGGACAAATTGTCCGGGATAGTTTTTTCCCGGTGAGTTTTTTTCTTCCGTTTTCCGGCTTTAACGATTATTCATCAAAGTTTTGCTTTCCGTACTTTGATTCATTCAAACTTATGAATGCAAGTTCATGAGTGCAGTAACGGTGAACTCCTGTTAAATTTGATAGGAGTTAACTCGTTACTGCATTAATTTAAGTTGATGATTTGTTATATGCATTGATATCATAAAAAGAAGAGAGTTTGTTTAAAATGTTAAAGGGACTCGGACTCCATTGAGGTTTTTGACATGATCGACGCGACTGGAGATAAATGTTTCATTTGATGTAGTTCTAGACCAATAAGTTATGTGCAAACTTTCAGACCATCACTCGGTCCGTTTCACCAGAATATTTTTTCTAATGGTCAAAAATGACCCAAAATTGAAAAGCAACGCTTTTCCCTCAAAATGGGCTAAGAATAGCACAAACATACGATTTTCAATTAATTTATGTCGTAATAACCTTCCGCATAATTATCTTAATGTTTTAAATGCCCCAGATGATCTGTGAAAGAAATTCAAATGTTATGTTTTAGGCTTTTGGACCTAGTGGAGTTCCTTTAACATCACACTATGCTTTGGGATTATGACTGTTACATATCGTAAATTAATTTGTGGGTTAGTGACTATTCAAATTTCTTCTTCGAAATTTAAGAAATGTACTTAATAGAAAGAAAAATATTAAGACTTTAATTAATATTCAAGAAAGCATGCGATGCAAATCTAATACAGTTAATATTTTGTATAAATCATTCCATCTCTGATATCAAAAAGCCAGAAAAAACAGTGAAGCAATTTCCATGAATTGTGCCCCCAGTTTGAGTTTGAATCCACACCTCAGATCCCTGGTTCAGTTCAACAACCCATTGATTGCCAGCTGTTTCATAAGAAGATGAGCCGGCTGCGTCAGGGTAGATATGACTAATTACTGTCCCATCCCTGACGAACGCCAGATAAAGATGGCTTCCGGCAGACGACATTGCGGACAGCTGAAACTCGTACAAGCCTTTCACAGGGGCGATGAATACGCCTGTATGGTTGTGATATGCCCCACCAGTGTTTGTAATGATTTTGTCGAACAGGATGGTGTGTTTATCGCCAAGGTTTAGCAAATCTGCAGGACTGACACATGCCATGAATCCAACAGGGGACCCAGCTAGAGGCATAAAAATCACAATGAAAGATGAAATAGTTCTAAATTGATTTAAGATAAGCATTAATATTTATCATAAAAGAGCTATTGTGAATTATAAAATATGGAATGAACTCAAGTGTATGGACAACACATTGGGCGAGTGCATGATTATGATGAAATTTACCGGTGAATGGACGTCCTCCAATACATTTTGTAAGAGCATGACAATAGTAAAACAGATAATACATGTCTGTGCATCAGTTATTATCAATGTCTTGTAGGTTAATTTGATCACTAGAACTGGTTTTTTGACAGATTAAAAGAAATTTGGATCAATCATCGTAAGAACCAGAAAAAAATTAGATATAATAATCCAAGTTTATTACCTCCCATCATTAAGTATCTTCTAGAAAGATTTGAAGAACCGGACTCTTCATTTTTCTGTTCCGTGCTCTGGAATTAAATATAATGAAATCGTATTTAACAGCAAGCACGATAATGGACATACTCGTACACCGTATTCTACTCTAAACGATCGATTATTTGTCTAAAAAAAACATGTTAAGTCATATTTTTGATGATGAGGACAAATCAAAGACGTTAGTAAACTAAAGTTGAGCTGTATCACAAGTAATGACTAGATAGACAGCATAGTCAGCGACTTTGTCAAAGGAATTGAGTACCTTTCTTATGGCCACTATATAGGTAATCGTCTTTTTGTAAACAAAACCAGAACAGTATGGGCAAATTGCTTTTATTTGGGTTTGGATCAATGCACTCAGGTTAATTAATATGAATAATTTGTGTTTTAAACTTGAAAGTTATAATATAATGGTAATCTTTTAAAGAACCCAAAGAGCTAGAGCTAAGAAATTTAGCATGAAACATCTTCTAATGGGTGTCTACCAAGTTTGTTCAAATAAAAGCCCTGAGGTCATAATTGGCCCCGCCCCGGGGGTCATTGATTTTCCCTATATGCATATAGTAATAACTTAAAAAATCTTCTTTTAAAGAACCCATAGAGCTAGAGCTAAGATATTTAGCATGAAACATGTTCTAATGGATGTCTACCAAGTTTGTTCAAATAAGAGCCCTGTGGTCAAAATTGGCCCCACCCCGGGGGGTCATTGATTTTCCTTATATGTGTGTTTAACAAAAACTTAAAAAATCTTCTTTGAAAAAACCCAAATAGCTAGAGTTTAGATACTAAGCATGAAACATCTTCTAGTGAGTGTCTACCAAGTTTGTTCAAATAAAAGCCTTGGGGGTCAAAAATTGGCCCCGCCCGGGGTCATTCATTTTCCTTATATGTGTATAACAAAAACTTAAAAAATCTTTTTTGAAAAAACTCAAATAGCTAGTGTTTAGATATTAAACACGAAGCATCTTCTAGTGAGTGTCAACAAAGTTTGTTCAAATAAAAGCCCTGGGGTCAAAATTGGCCCCGCCCCAGGGGACATTGATTTTCCTTATATGTGTATAGCAAAAACTTAAAAATCTTCTTTGAATAAACCCAAATAGCTAGAGTTTAGATATTAAGCATGAAACATCTTCTAGTAAGTCAAAATTGGCCCCACCCTGGGGGTCATTGATTTTCCTTATATATGTATAGCAAAAACTTAAAAATCTTCTTCAAAAAATCCGAATAACTAGAGTTCAGATATTAAGCATGAAATATTTTCTGGTAAGTGTCTACAAAGATTGTTCAAAAAAAGCCCTTGGGGTTAAAACTGGCCCTGCCCCAGGTGTGTCATTGTTTTTAACTATAAGTGTAAAGGAAAACCTTGACCAGCTAGACCTTAGATGTTTAGCATGAAACATCTTCTAATGGGTGTCTACCAAGTTTTTTCAAATAAAAGCCCTGGGGTTTAAACTGGCCCCGCTACGGGGGCCTATAAACAGGTGAGCGACTTTAGGGCCAACATGGCCCTCTTGTTTTATTTCTTCCCTACCGACGATGCACGATGGTACGATGGTGTAAACGCGATGGTACGATGACACGATTGTAGCATTCTTAGGTAGTCTTTTATCAAGTCTGCTCATATTAATTTGATTGGCCCCTTTTAGGGGTCTCTAGAGCTAAAGATAGAAAAACCTTTAGACAACTTCTTCTACAGAACTAATGAATGGATGATCACCAAACTTTGTAGCAATTTTGGGTTGTCTTTTATCAAGTTTGCTCATATTAATTTGATTGGGCCCCTTTTAGGGGCCGCTAAAGCTAAAAATAGAAATACCTTTCAACGTCTGCTTCTACAGAACTTATTGATGGATGATCACCAAACTTTGTCTGTAGCATTCTTATGTAGTCTTTTATCAAGTGTGCTCATATTAATTTGATTGGTCCCTTTTAAGGGCTGATAAAGTTAAAAATAGAAAGACATTTAAACATCTCCTTTTGATGGATGATCACCAAATTTTGTCTGTAGCATTCTTAGGTAGTCTTCTATCAAGTTTGCTCATATTAATTTGATAAGCCCCTTTTAGGTGTAGCTTAAGCTAAAAATAGAAACAAACCTATCATATCATTTCCTACAGAAATAATTGATTGATGATCACCAAACTTTGTAGCATTCTTAGGTAGTCTTTTATCAAGTTTGCTCGTATTATTTGATTGGCACCTTTTAGGGATCGCTAAAGCTAAAAATAGAAATACCTTTAAACGTCTGCTTCTACAGAACTAATTCATAGATGATCATCAAATTTTGTCTGTAGCATTTTTAGGTAGTCTTTTATCATGTTTGCTCATATTAATTCAATTGGACCCTTTTAAGGGCTACTAAAGCTTAAAATAGAAAAACCTTCGAACATCATTTCCTACTGAAATAATTGATAGATTATCACCAAACTTTGTCTGTAGCATTCTTAGGTAGTCTTTTATCAAGTTTGCTCATATTAATTTGATTGGCCCTATTTAAGCTAAAGCTTTATGCCCCAGGTCATGGCATTTCTTCAAATTATTGTTTAAAGATATTCTATGCTCAAATTTACTATTAGAAAATATTGACAATGGATAATTTCCAACACTGAAAAGCAGTTGTTTCTGGTGAGCGACCTAGGGCCATCATAGCCCTCTTGTTTTATGCTTTATTATTTCTTACTACAGTGTAGTTGATCATGTAATATATTTTCATATGTGTTGATATTCAATAAATCCCTGAATCAAATAACATAAATGTATTTGTATAAACTGTATAATCAACATCATTAGCTTTACTGTTCGGAGAATAAGGACAGCTATTGTACTGACCCAGGTATGGGTGTCGCACTTTGGTTAAGTTTTGGTGTGCAAATTAGTATATAGTGTGTACATAAGTACTAAAGGTAAGGGATTTAAACTGCACACAACTGTATAGCATATTAGGAGGTCACTGTCCAAGGCCCATAATTCTAACATGGATCTTTTAAAGTTAAAAAAAATTAGAATTCTACATTTAGCCTGGCTCATGATTAACTATCAAGCACAAGGAATAATTGGGCACGCTGTCCTACCAACAGCTCTTGTTTTGCGTGTGTATTGTGCTCTTATATTTTATATGTGAAATGTGCTGAAGCCAAGTATCACCTATTACTATATTGTTTTATATAGTAACTCTATTCCTTTGGTCTTTTATTATGATCAAATACACTTAACGTTTAATTTATACATGTTTGTGAAAGTGCTGAAATAAATGAAAATACCATTTCTTAAAATTTTGGGTTACTATTATAAGTAAAAAGATTGGTAATGCTTATTAAATGGCTACAGACCAATGATCTATTCTTCATTGATTTATCTGCAATACATATATAATGAAAATAATTTACACATTGCAAATAGCACTTGTTATCCATGTAAATTGCAAAAAGGTCAAAATATGCAAAAATAGTCTTTACTGCATTAATAACACAGTAGAGATATGATGATAATTGTTGCAAAATCAGTCATTAATCGCACATTACATGTAAATTATTACTTGAATCTAAATTTATTTTCATTTTTCTTACAATCTCAGTACATATTTCTCAAGTTTATTTTTCTTTGAATATTCTTGCTCATCTGGAGGCATGCAGCTTTTAACACATTTCAATTATCCTCAATAAAATTTGTTGAGTTTTCATTTTCCTTCTGTTTTCTCTTGGAATTGAAATAATACAAGGAACAAAACCTTAATGTCACTGTGAGCTCCCATAGATGAGTGGGTAAAGGGTCTAAGGACTTGAGGTACCTGTCTTGTCCTTTATAGATGTGGGCTTGAATCAACTCGAGGATATTGTTTGAATTTTTTTCTAACTACAATTTAGTTGACATAGTGTCTGTAGTTGTCACCTTTAGATCATGGTGGTTTCTTTCTTTCCATCATGCATTGTTGTGGCCCCTAAAAGGTCCAAAATATGCTAAATAGCATGTTTGTGAAATCTTTTCCATTAAAGAGTATTTTAGGCCCGCAGTTCTGTATTTGGCATGTAGCATCAGTAAGAGGTTCTTTGCAACGTTAACTTCAAACTATTTGCCCCTCAACTCTGTTGTTTTGAATCCAACCATCCAATTCTTTCATGTGAGGAAACTATCCAGGAAGCTTACGGAACGTTGGTGGTTCTAATCAGGTCCTTTCTTAAGCCTGCAGGGCACCTGAGGTCTACCTCTACCAGTAAACCTGAAAAGTCGCAATATGGTCTCTACTGTGTTGTTGGTGCAACAACAACAACCAATTGTAGGTATGACCCAATACATGTAGTTACAAATTAAAAAATCCTAATAAAGCATGATTAAGTGTTTTTAGAATTTCTAACATTCGAAGTTTGTCGATTAAAATGTTGCCATTTGGTCAAAATTTACCAGCCCAAGTGGTCATTTATGTCTCTTATTATTGTTTATAGCAAAAGATCAAAAATCTTAATGTCAGTGACTCGTATGGAAGGAGCCCTAGACCCTAGTATATATGACCCTAACTTGTCTTAAGATAAGTAAATTTCAATAAGAATTTCACCAACATTATGAAAGAGCACATGTCAATGTTTGTTCAAATAAAAGGGGATCTATCAGTTTGATAATGTCCATCTTTAATGAAAATAACCTACTTGTGCATCATTTCAACCCATGATAGAATGCAGTTGGACATGGAATGACCTTGAACTCCATCTGGTTATGCACTTTTTGTAAATGCGTGTTTAAGCTATGTTTCTACAACTTAATCATTAGTAAGGCGATTTATCTCTGATCCTTTAAATTTCATGCAAAGAGACATACTAGTAATTAGTTTTCGTAAAAAAGAATGAGAAATTGTTTTTCTTTGTTAAGATATGGTGCGCTGGTTATATGCTTTATAGAATAATTCCCAAATAGTATCCTTTCAAAAATGATAGAAAACAGGCTGACCACCTTTAAAATCCATGTTTAGTCTATTTCAGCGCATGGAAAATTATTTTATTTTAACATTGTTAAAACAGTCACTCTTTGGTTTAGGTATATATTATATATATTTTTTTTAGATAAAAAAAAATTAACATGTAAAAATTTGTTAAGATACTCTCTGGCATGCATATTTATTTAAAGCATATAATCCATGCACGGTAGCACCGTGACCATATCTAAAAGAAAAAAAAGACATCTCTCTTTTATCAAGAAAACTATAATTATGTCCCTTCCAGTGAATATATATGTATTTTACAGGTACTTGAAACAAACTATTTTTAAAGTTATGTATGGGCTATACAGCTGTATACTATAAATAAGATTATTCTTATTACATGTATTTACCAAAGTATATAGCCCATATAGAACATTAAAAATAGTTTGTTTCAAATACCTGTGAATTATACAGGAGCAGCAATTAATGGTTTTTATACTACCAGCTGCCTATAGTGATCCTACAGATCAAAGGTTGGAATGTGTTATTATTGGTACTTACCACTTTATTACCGCATTTCGTTAAAGAATGATTGAATAAATAACCATCAATCCTCAGTCATCATTGTCGCACGTGACAGATTTAAATGACATGTTACTTTCATGTGTCAGACTGGAATTTAATTTAGATTTTTGTATTTCACAAAAAAATTATAAAATTTATGGATTTAAGGAATTTAAAGTGTTTACAAATCGAGTCAATATGCAACTTTATAAGTTTCTTGGTTTCGTTAAACTTCTTATTATCTCAGGAATATTTTATTTATAACGGAATTTGAAAGTCTAGCTAGGTTTTCTAGTAATTAACTTTTAAAGAAGATAAAAAAATGCGGCAATTATGAATTTTGAAATTAAGCAGACGATACTTGTAGAAGAACACAAAGATACACAAAGCCATGAAAGAAAGAACAAGGTTTGTTTTGATTTGTAAAGTTTTGTCGATTTATAATTATTGCATTAATTTTATCCAACAAAAAAAAACAAAAAAAAAAAAAACACCACTTTCGAAAACTAATTAAGCAACAGTTGTGACATGAGAACACATGGCTGTGGACGCTAGTGGAGTAGCCTACTTAAATAAATACTTTGTAGCTACAATTAATTAGGCTCTTTTTATAGATTTGTTTGTTTGTTTGTTTCATTTTACGCCTTTTCCCCAACAGTATTTCAGTCATATAGGCGGGTAGTTTCCTAACCATCGTTCCTGGAGAGTTACACCAGTACTAGACTTATACCACTACCAAAGCGCATCTCCCGCGGGATCGAACACACGCCAGAGAGGTAACTTGATTAGAAGTCAGCGACTCTAACCCCTAAACCACGGAGGCAAAATATATTAATATATCTGATTTAAAAAACGCGATAGATACGTAATATATGAATTTAAGTTGTATTGTCTTGTGTCTGCAGGTGAAATACACATTGTGTTGTTTCAACATATGTCGACCAACTTTTCGTAGGCCTGTCAAGCAAATTAAAAGGAAAAGACACCTTTCTAGAGTGGTGAGTGTTTCAAAATTCAATGGCACTTATTTGACAATGATTTTGCATGTTCTGGTGGGTAATAATAAATTCTCTGGTGAAAATTCTTCCGAAGTTGATTAAACATAAAGCTGTGCTCTAAGACTTTAGCAATCATGATCTAAAATATTGATTTTTCTTTCTTTTCACAACGGTTTCGTGTATTTGTTCAACTCTTGAAAATAAGTTCTATAGTATCATAGCAGACTCATTGTTTCATTATGAGTAAGGATATAGATCTAGTGACATTTATACAGCACTATTCATTCCAAATTTTAACCACTATTAAAATATTGTCGTCGTTTGTGACATCATTCAATGAAATCAGTTTCAACCCCATAAAGATCATTTGAGCCGCGTCACGACAAAACCAACATAGTGGGGTTTGCGACCAGCATGGATCTAGACCAGCCTGCGCATCCACGCTGTCTGATCAGGATCCATGCTGTTCGCTTACCAACTCTATTACAAGTGGAGAAACTTTTTTTTTTCATTTATTATGTTCTTTCATATATGAATTACAAAAAAAACATTCCAGTTAACATACTGTTGTTACATGTATTCAACATAATATATTCCATTATAATAATTATTCAATTCTAACAGTAATGTAAAACATACACACAAAACAATCTCACACAGATACATACACAAATACACATACACATACTCACACATATGCACACACGCACACACGCATATACACATACATACACAGGCACTCACACACCGCTCTCATGCACAAAAAAAATGTTTTTGTCCCTTTTTATATAGTGATTTATACAAATCTTATTAGTTTTTTTATAGATATGGTTTTTACATTGTTTTACAATTGATTTAAAGGGATACTCAGGCAAAATAATGACAAAAATATAAAAATTATCTTCTGTACTCAAATCACCCTAAAATGACATTTCTTAAAGTCCCAGCATGAATTACTGTGTAAATTCTATATATTTTGGGTTTGAAGCTTGAAAATTACTATATATGTTGAACGAAATCTAGACGCCAACAGAATCCCCGAATAGTTAAAAAACAAGTCATGTGATTTGAACAAACCCTGGAAGTTACAATAACAGGTGGAGAAACTGACAGCGAACAGCATGGATCCTGATCAGACTGCGCGGATGCTGGTCGCAAACGCACTATGTTGGTTTGTCCTGACGCGGCTCATTTGAACATCAAATAGAAATAGAGGCAACCCAATAATATTGTATTCTTTATTAATAAGTTTCGTCAAAGGATTACAATTTTCAACACAAAACTCAACTTTGAATACATGCATGTAGCTTTTTTGTACACAAGTATCAAAATATATAGATTAAGAAATATAAGAGAAAATGAGTTTCGAATCAACTTTTTACAAAGTTGTACCTTTTATAATTAAAGCGTTTCCGAGAACCAAGCAAAATTGAGCCTATAAATGACAGACAACCTTCTTGGGAAAGCTACAGGAGTTGGACATCGCCGGAACTTGACGGTTAGTAACGGCATTGTCCGGCCATTTTAGTGTAAGGTTATTAACAGATCAAAAGTTCTTCATGCTCTTATAGACTAATTTCTTAATCTATAAGAGAATGAAGAACTTTTGATCTTAACATCAGGTCTGTTCATTAGCACTCAAATTGTTTTTGAACTAAATGATTTCTCTACCAGACTGAAATTATAGTTAATGTTTGTCATAGTAGTCAAAATTATTCATTAGAAAAGGTGAAGGGCGCAGAACTTCAAAACTTATAATTTTGAAAATTCTATTTAGTGAATTAATCTTGACATCATACGAGCATCTGAGAGGAGCGTCACGTGCTGGCATGATGTCATGCTATCCGTAGGTAAGCTTGTGACAAAGTTTATGTGTCATTCAAGATGAATTCTTACTTCTTAATAATGAAATCGTTTTCTAAACCGTTCAGGGTCCATTGGTAGTCAAGAATGGTTTAACATTGGAGGTTGGGTAAATCAAAGACAATCTGGGTGTGAAGCTACAAACGCCTTTAAATCCAATTGGGGTCAATCGTTTAACATTTTAAAGTGAAATGTTCTATACTGGAATGTCTGTATAATGTAATGTATAATTACGTACGATAGTATTTAATATTAGACATAACAACAAACTACGAAAGAGTTATTCATGGAAGTTGTTAGTAAGTGTGAGATACACATGTACATGATCCAATATTACATATATTAAAATATAGCAAACAATAAAGTGTTCTAAAACAACATATTCTTATTCATCAGATAAATGATCATTCTAAATCACTCAATCAATTTTGCCAACATTTTTTCTCTTCTTTCAAGCAGTATTTAATATCCAAATGTTATATTTCTATTGTTTTTATGAATACAAGTATTTTAAATACTTATGGAAAATGTGCCATTGTAGACTATTCCATCTTAACGTTTTTTTTTTTTTTAAAAATTTTTTCTTTGATCCCCGGGGGGTTTTATGAAGACTTAAAATAAATTTTATTTTAAATTTTTTTAATTTTTTTTCAATGATGTCCCTCGAATACAAAATATAATCTATTTTCATTTATAATTATGTATTATATGTATTTACAAATACTAAGAATAGATGCCAAAACAAGAAATGAAAATTAAAATATCACCATTAATTTTTATCCATTGATGTCAAAATAAAATGTCGTTAAATTGCACACACAAATTAAATTTAATGACATTGTTTTCTTACTTTTTGCATAAACTTGATGTCATGGTGAAAATGAGATGTTATATTTTAATTGTTCATACGATGACTACCGGTCGAACTTTTTTTACATCGGATTGTGATATGTCGCTAAGTTCTGTTTGAATCTAAAATTCACTTTTGTTTGTCATATATAAGTTTTAAGTTATTTACTTGAAACCGTTAAATGTTATTTTCTTAATGCAAATACGTGTGTAATTGTGTACAGTTATAGGTAAATTACATAAAGTTATACGATAGTTTTATGTAAATTTAAAATTTATACGATAGATATACATGTATAGGTAAATTTCAAATATTTATAGTTACAATGTATAAGTAAATTTCACAAATTTATACGATAGTTATATGTGAATGTCATAAATTTAAAGTGATAGGTAATTTCACAAATTTATAGTTATATGGATTAATAATGTATTCTTTCATTTCAGAAAACCCAATTGACAAAGAAATACAAATTCTAGATCGAGCCTAAGAAGATCGTTTTGTTGCAAAGTAGCAATTTGATTATTTAAACAGAAATAAAACTAAATCAATTTTTACATTGTGTTTTTATTTATCAACATTTAAAAAAAAGACGTCACAGACACAACCTGAAATAACCTACATTCTGACCGCTTTCAGTCATAATCATTGGGTCAGAACTATTTTCATGCAAACAGTTCCATTTTCTTGTCTCATTCTCCTTTTATTATATTATTTCATTTTTATTTTTCTTAAGTTCCCATGTTTTTTTTTAACTACGGGATGTCTCAAGCAAAATTAAACTATTGTTAAAACTAAAACACGGTTTTGAATGATGAATAAGTTGGACAGTCATTAAATTTCAGCATATAGACTTCCGACATTTTGTTTTGAAGCCAGAATTATTTTTTATCTTATTTTATTCTACAAACAATATTATTGTTCATACGCATTCATTACATTAGTATCATTTGTTTTAAGTATAGATTTAACGTACTAATTTAGCTGGACCACCACCTCACATATAGCAACTCTCCTTCTTAACCAGCTACTAAAACCTTAACGCAGCTGGATTTACTATATTTAGACATTAAACACAGCGGGCTATTAAAATCGAATTAACATCCGCCAATTAATGAACAGATGTAAACAGTGAATTTAACCATAACCTTGTGATATTAAGCACGTGAACAAATTGTCCGGGATAGTTTTTTCCCGGTGAGTTTTTTTTCTTCCGTCTTCCGGCTTTAACCATTATTCATCAAAGTTTTGCTTTCCGTACTTTGATTCATTCAAACTTATGAATGCAAAATCATGAGTGCAGTAACGGTGAACTCCTGTTAAATTTGATAGGAGTTAACTCGTTACTGCACTAATTTAAGTTAACGATTGTTTATATGTATTGATATCGTAAAAAGAAAAGGGTTTGTTTAAAAATGTTAAAGGGACTCTGACTCCATTGAGGTTTTTGACATGATCGACGCGACTGGAGATAAATGTTTCATTTGATTTACGCCTACACCAATAAGTTATGTGCAAACTTTCAGATCATCACTCGGTCCATTTCACCAGAACATTTTTTTCTAATTGTGAAAATTGACCCAAAATTTAAAACCGTTGCAACGCTTTTCCTTCAAAATGTACTTTACAGAAAGAAAATACTAAGACTTTAAAGTTCTACATAGCATGTTCTAATACATTTTTTTTGTATAAATCATGCCATCTCTGATATCAAAAAGCCAGAAAAAACAGTGAAGCAATCTCCATGAATGCCACCACTGGGGTATGTTTCAATCCAAACCACAGATCCCTGGTTCAGTTCAACGACCCACTGATTGCCAGATGTTTCATATGAAGATGAGCCTGCTGCATCAGGGTAGATACGACTAATCATTCTCCCATCCCTGACGAACGCCAGAGCAAGATTTCTTCCGGTTGTCGACATTGCGGACAGCTGAAAGTCGTACAAGCCTTTCACGGGGGCCTTAAATTCGCCTGTATTATTGTGATATCCCCCGCCGTTTTGTGGAAAATTCGTCAACATGATGATGTTTTTTGGTCCCAAAGGTTTTTAGCAAATCGGACCGAACTGCAGGGAATCCAAAAGGGGGATCCAGCAAAAGGATAAAAAATTTTAAATGATAAAAAAAGTTCTTAACCAATTAGATAAGCATACTAGATCTAATATTTATCATAAACAGAGCAATTGTGAATTCTAAAATATGAAGTGCACTTGATTGTATATAGACAATTATTATGATAAAATGGAATATTTAAATACACTGAGATGAATACTTAATTATACCGGTACATGGTCGTCCTCAAATCTACATTTTATAAGTGACAACAGTAAAAACAGATAAGTAATGTGCATCAGTTATTCTGGCCAATGCCTCATTGGTTATTCCATCACTATTGCACCTCAATGTCATAAAACTTTTTTCTGAGTTCTGTCTCAGATCTCAGGATTTTCAATTGGTCAGTGTACATTCTGTGGCAGTTTCTGACCACTCGAATACCTGAGATATGAGTTTGGCTTAGAGAATTTCTTTATAACCTTGGGCCTGCTTTATTGACAGACTAAAAGACGTTTGGGTCAATCATCATAAATACTTTCCTTGCAATACTATTTTATTTCAACTTTCGCTTACCTCCCATCATCAAGTATCTTCTAGAAAGATTTGATGAACCGGACTGAGCCTCAAATTTTGCATTTTTCTGTTCAGTGTGCTGGAATTAAATACAATGAAATCGATGAAATCGTATTCAATGGCTAATAATAATGTGTATACAGTTATCACCGAATTTTGATTTTATTTATTCGTATCAAATGAACATGTTGAGTCATATGTTGACGTCTAAGACAAATAAATCAAAACATGTTACTACACAATAGCTGGGCTGTCCCTCGTGTACACAGGCACGAGTATCGGACCTGGGAAGAAAATATGACCACATTGATAAAAAAACATCTGTGTTCATCTTAAATGTGTCAAAAACCAAAACAAAAATTGTCCCCTTAAAAATATACTATAAGTTAAGTTATAGTTAAGTTACTTAACTTAGTATATTTTTAAGGGGGCATTTTTTTTTTTAGGACACATTTGAGATGAACACTTTTTTTTATCAATGTGGTCATATTTTCTTCCCAAATCCGATACTCGTGCCTGTGCTCGTGTAATAAAAGATTGATAGCACAGTCATCGGCTTTTTTCAAAGGAAATGTGTACTATTGTTATGGTCACTATATAGGTAATCCGTTTCCTATTTTTACATCCGAAACCAGAACAGTCAGTATGGGCTTAGCATGAAGTATTTTACTCCATTTTTTTCCTCAAAAATATTAACTGCTTTGGTCTGGGTTTGAATCAGTGCACTCGTGAAATATATATATGAATAATTTGTTTTCAAAACATGAAAGTAATAAAATAATGGTAAAAATATTAATTAATTGTGCAATTGTACGTCTCCAGTAGAAAAGAGGTGATATTTACCAGAATGTGTTTTTCAGCTTCATTTAGGCGTGTTTTCAAGTCTTTGATTTCCTCGGCAATCTTCTCATCAAATAGGTCCTGCACGTAGCGTTTTAACTTAGATTGTTCTTCTTTTGAAAGATTATCATCAGCTAATAAGCTTTGAATGAATATTACAGATATGAAGAAAATAACACCATACGCCATTGTCTGTTTCTCTGTTTTACCGTATGTATAGATAATAGAACAATGTGAATCACCTATACAGATTAAAATTTTAGGTCTTGTAATTTGCATGTATATATACTGATAAGGTTTGTTATGCTTCAATATAAGTATGGCATTGCTGATAACGGATTGATTTGGCACGAATTCATCAGAAATTTTCAGGCACATCGAAAGTTATTATAAAAAAAGTTCATATATAATTGATCATATATATATATGCAAGTAATACTGAGAACGTGAAAGACACTTTCGTACCATCTCTATCTATATCAGTGATAATTTCCCTGTATTCAACTAAAACTACCAAAAATGAAAAAATATGTGTTATATAAAATGATAAACTATAGAATGACTACAACTTTTTGTGAGAAAAAAATCAACGTGATCTTTTAAACTGACATTATGCTCATACAAGTGTATATAGCGGGTCTGTATATATAGCGGGTGACGATGTGAGAGTAAAATAAGTTGAAATCTTGCCAAAATTCCTTTCAATTTTATATACTCACATGGCCCATGGATCCAACGGAATTTACGTGTAACGTTCAATTTATAAAAAAGAGTGCATGGGACCGTCTTTTTATATTTGAGGCATTGTTTTTATTGATATCCTAAACATTTTCTAATATCAACAGTTGGTCAATCACCATTATAAGAGACAAACTTATGAAATATGTAGTTAATTCAGTTCAACTGAGCTATGGAAATATGAGCATAATGTCACATATACCTCTGGTCTAGATATTACTTTAACAATTACAAATCCAAATCATTCTTAAAATTTCTTTTACTCCGTTTTAAACGATGTTTTAGCAAAACATGCGCTAATGAAAGAAAAAAACGCGTAAATCGTGGGCACCAACCTGACTGGTTTACAGATGAAGTTAAAATAACGATAAATTTGCGCAATAATTAAGTGTCATGAAGAAGGAGATTTAGATCAGTACAAAATTTTAAGAAACAAAGTTACTTCATTGATTAAAAAGGCTAGGAAAACTTCTTTAACAAGGCCATTGAAGAGAATAAAGATTATGTTCATTGGTTTGTGCATTTTAAACCAAAACACATTAGGCAACAATAAATAAAGTGGCAAATGTTCTTGCTGGGCGACTCATCGTAACCTAAAACTACGGTTATACAATGTAGTTGAAGCAGGAGTTCATCAGGGCACTTACATGTACTTATGTCCTTTGATATTATTGTTAAGCATTTTTTGTTGTTGGGATTTACATCGCACCAATACTGTAATAGGTGACAGGTGATATGGCAACTTTCCTGCTTTACTGGTCGAGGAAGACATCATCTAGATATTTCAACGTGCATTACTTCAGGCACACATGCGAGCACCTGAGTAGAACTATCGACTGTCTGTAAGCTAACTGGATAACTTCCTCATATGAAATAAACCAAAGGTCCTTAAATTTTGGGATAAGAACCAAAAGCGGTCTTTAGAAGTAATTTAACTTGTCTATTGGTAAAAAAAATGACATTACCAGTCCATATATACTGAAAAAATATGACTTGAACGACTTACAAGTGTCATTTTCATATTCTTTGATCGACGAGATATCAGTGGTGTTAAAATGTTTATCAATATGATTAAATACACTTTTACGTCTTCCCAGCTCGGAATTATATAGGAACACTAGACAGATTTTTTTGTTAAGAAGATAACAACTTTACAAATATACTTAAGTCATGTACCCGACGAACACACTTGAGGGGTTGTCTTTCTTTGATTGCAGGTGCTCATAATTCCGACCAATGTAAGAAGTTGCTTAGCTGTCGGTAATAGGTACATCCGCTCTACTAGGATTTGAACAAAGACATCATATGCTGTAAAATTCGACTGCAATAAGTAAATTTATAGATATGATGGTAAAAAAGTACATTATCTATATACTTAAATGTGATCTTTTTTAACGAAAAACACACAATATATGAATGTCAACATTATTTCGGATCTGCTTATAAGTTTATGTAGGTGTGTGTTTTATTAATAATGTTTTAAAATTGATATTGTGAGTGTAAGACATATATTTTTCACTCATAATATATTGTACCTGTTTCGCCAAAAATTAAAAAAAAACTCACAAAAGTTGCAACCATAAGCTATTTGTTATAAATTGTGAAACAGACTTCCTTTTTATACTCAATTACTCTATACAATTACTACGTTCTACTTAAATGCGGATATTTGGTGGGGGGAAAATCCCGGGATCCGGGATCCGGGACGCCCGGGATCCGGGATCGTATTAGATATATAGGGAAAACTAATAAACTATATTTTTGTTGGTTTTTGCCGTAATGAAAGGCGATTCAACGTTAACTTTTTATTTTTTATAGTATTTAATGACCGGTAAATTAATTTTACTTAAGATATAAATATATTTAATATACTTAAAATGCGGAAATCACAATACTTATATTTGCCTAATTGGAGAATAAAATTTTTTGTTAATATATATTTTTGGCTTAATTTTATGTACATGTATTTAAATATTATTTTTAGAAAATATCATAAGATATACTTAACATCATTTATAACCAAAAAAACTCTTGACATGTATGACAGGCGGTAAATTCCCGTGATCTCTGTACTGTGTAATAGACCCCGGCTTTTCTGAAAGCAAGATGGGTAATGGTCATTTTCCCGGGATATATATATCTTATTCGATTCGCCTATTTAATGCTTTTTCTTTAATGTCTTAAATGAATATATTTTTTAAGTATGAATAAATTATGAACAAATTACTTGTCAATGAAATTATGAAATGAAAAAGAACGGCAGTGGACTCATTTTCTTAATAAATTTGCCCAACATATCGTCCCATGGTGTTAATAAACATTGGTGTATTGAAGATGTCTAGTGACACTTCCGACTATGACCAATAGACCGAATGATAATTTACTCTTTATCTGTACGTCTAATACGATCCCAGCTTTTCTGAAAACTATATACTTGAACTGGTCAATTCCCGGGATACCTATATGTTTTAATACGATCCCGGCTTTTCTGAAAAACTGTATTCTTGAACTGGTCAATTCCCTTGATCTTACGATCCCGGCTTTTCTGAAAACCATATTGTTGAACTGGTCAATTCCCGGTATCCCTATATGCTTCAATACGATCCCGGCTTTTCTGAAAAACTATATTTTGAACTGGTCAATTCCCGGGATCCTTATATATTATAATACGATCCCGGCTTTTCTGAAAACCATATTTTTAAACTGGTCAATTCCCGGGATCCTTATATGTTCAATATGATCCCGCCTTTTCTGAAAAACTATATTCTTGAACTGGTCATTTCCCGGGATCCTTATATGTTTTAATACGACCCCGGCTTTTCTGAAAACCATATTATTGAACTGGTCAATTCCCGGGATCCCTATATGCTTCAATACGATCCCGGCTTTTCTGAAAAACTATATTCTTGACCTGGTCAATTCCCGGGATCCTTATATGTTGTAATACGATCCCGGCTTTTCTGAAAACCATATTTTTAAACTGGTCAATTCCCGGGATCCCTATATGTTCAATATGATCCCGCCTTTTTTGAAAAACTATATTCTTGAACTGGCCAATTCCCGGGATCCTTATATGTTTTAATACGATCCCGGCTTTATGACAGACCTGCTTATTATAATGAAATTATAAGTGATTATGTAAATATATACTCTTGCTCTTATAATACATAAAATACATTTATAATACATTGTTGTTAGAAATAAAACCTTAAATAATCCAATTTTATATTAATATACTCTTGGTCATGCACGTAAAACAAATGTGCTACTATCTAATTATCACATCAAATGCATTCTGAGGCATTGGTCATTAGCGTATTATTTCAATTTCGACATGACTGTTTTGTCGTATTGTAATATTTACATTATTCTGCTTCTCCCAAGCGAGATGTCATGTGAAACCACTCTTCGTTTAATATTGTTCCCTGAAGCTCTTTGATTTGGTAATTTTATATGGCACAGTTAATCAGCTTAAATTGTATGAGCTACTTTTACATTTATCAAAGAATTATTTCCCGTGAATACACATGCCATCTCGACTTCTTGTCACGTATCGCCATTTTTCTATTTTTTTGTATGTATATATATTGATGCTTTGTCAATGGCTCTCTTTAGGGCTTTAGTGCAAATAAAAGTTCTTCTTCTTATTCTATGTCTGTATATGTGTTTGTTCAAAATTAACTACTTCTACCTAACGGATATATGTTTTAAATGCATGTATATAATAATAGAATGAATTGATTGCCAACTTGTATTGACCTTCTTTATATATCCATTATTATATTTATTTTTTAGACTATCCCGTGTTTCACTGAACACATTGTCTGATACGATCCCAGCTTTTCTGAATGCGATACAGCCGGGATCTCTATATAATCTAATACGATCCCGGCTTTTCTAAATGTGATATGGAAGTGGTCAATTCACGGGATCTCTCTATATCTTATACGATCCCGGCTTTTTTGATATCTTATCCGATCCCGGCTTTTCTGAATGTTATTATGCAGACGGTCAATTCCCAGGATCTCTATATATCTAATACGATCCCGGCTTTTTCTGAATGTGATTTATAGCAGACGGTCAATTCCCGGTATCTCTATATATCTAATACGATCCCGGCTTTTTCTGAATGTGATTTATAGCAGACGGTCAATTCCCGGATGGGGGGAAAATCCCGGGATCCGGGATCCGGGACGCCCGGGATCCGGGATCGTATTAGATATATAGGGAAAACTAATAAACTATATTTTTGTTGGTTTTTGCCGTAATGAAAGGCGATTCAACGTTAACTTTTTATTTTTTATTGTATTTAATGACCGGTAAATTAATTTTACTTAAGATATAAATATATTTAATATACTTAAAATGCGGAAATCACAATACTTATATTTGCCTAATTGGAGAATAAAATTTTTTGTTAATATAATTTTTGGCTTAATTTTATGTACATGTATTTAAATATTATTTTTAGAAAATATCATAAGATATACTTAACATCATTTATAACCAAAAAAACTCTTGACATGTATGACAGGCGGTAAATTCCCGTGATCTCTGTACTGTGTAATAGACCCCGGCTTTTCTGAAAGCAAGATGGTAATGGTCATTTTCCCGGGATATATATATCTTATTCGATTCGGCCTATTTAATGCTTTCTTTAATGTCTTAAATGAATATATTTTTTAAGTATGAATAAATTATGAACAAATTACTTGTCAATGAAATTATGAAATGAAAAAGAACGGCAGTGGACTCATTTTCTTAATAAATTTGCCCAACATATCGTCCCATGGTGTTAATAAACATTGGTGTATTGAAGATGTCTAGTGACACTTCCGACTATGACCAATAGACCGAATGATAATTTACTCTTTATCTGTACGTCTAATACGATCCCAGCTTTTCTGAAAACTATATACTTGAACTGGTCAATTCCCGGGATACCTATATGTTTTAATACGATCCCGGCTTTTCTGAAAAACTATATTCTTGAACTGGTCAATTCCCTTGATCTTACGATCCCGGCTTTTCTGAAAACCATATTGTTGAACTGGTCAATTCCCGGTATCCCTATATGCTTCAATACGATCCCGGCTTTTCTGAAAAACTATATTTTGAACTGGTCAATTCCCGGGATCCTTATATATTATAATACGATCCCGGCTTTTCTGAAAACCATATTTTTAAACTGGTCAATTCCCGGGATCCCTATATGTTCAATATGATCCCGCCTTTTCTGAAAAACTATATTCTTGAACTGGTCATTTCCCGGGATCCTTATATGTTTTAATACGACCCCGGCTTTTCTGAAAACCATATTATTGAACTGGTCAATTCCCGGGATCCCTATATGCTTCAATACGATCCCGGCTTTTCTGAAAAACTATATTCTTGACCTGGTCAATTCCCGGGGATCCTTATATGTTGTAATACGATCCCGGCTTTTCTGAAAACCATATTTTTAAACTGGTCAATTTCCCGGGATCCCTATAATTATGTTCAATATGATCCCGCCTTTTTTGAAAAAAACTATATTCTTGAACTGGCCAATTCCCGGGATCCTTATATGTTTTAATACAATCCCGGCTTTATGACAGACCTGCTTATTATAATGAAATTATAAGTGATTATGTAAATATATACTCTTGCTCTTATAATACATAAAATACATTTATAATACATTGTTGTTAGAAAATAAAACCTTAAATAATCCAATTTTATATTAATATACTCTTGGTCATGCACGTAAAACAAATGTGCTACTATCTAATTATCACATCAAATGCATTCTGAGGCATTGGTCATTAGCGTATTATTTCAATTTCGACATGACTGTTTTGTCGTATTGTAATATTTACATTATTCTGCTTCTCCCAAGCGAGATGTCATGTGAAACCACTCTTCGTTTTAATATTGTTCCTGAAGCTCTTTGATTTGGTAATTTTATATGGCACAGTTAATCAGCTTAAATTGTATGAGCTACTTTTACATTTATCAAAGAATTATTTTCCCGTGATACACATGCCATCTCGACTTCTTGTCACGTATCGCCATTTTTCTATTTTTTTGTATGTATATATATTGATGCTTTGTCAATGGCCTCTCTTGGGCTTTAGTGCAAATAAAAGTTCTTTTTCTTATTCTATTGTCCTGTATATGTGTTTGTTCAAAATTTTAACTACTTCTACCTAACGGATATTATGTTTTTAAATGCATGTATAATAATAATAAGAATGAATTGATTGCCAACTTGTATTGACCTTCTTTATATATCCATTATTATATTTATTTTTTAGACTATCCCGTGTTTCACTGAACACATTGTCTGATACGATCCCAGCTTTTCTGAATGCGATTCAGCCGGGATCTCTATATAATCTAATACGATCCCCCGGCTTTCTAAATGTGAATATGGAAAGTGGTCAATTCACGGGATCTCTCTATATCTTTTTACGATCCCGGCTTTTTTTTGATATTTCTTATCCGATCCCGGCTTTTCTGAATGTTATTATGCAGACGGTCAATTCCCAGGATCTCTATATATCTAATACGATCCCGGCTTTTTCTGAATGTGATTTATAGCAGACGGTCAATTCCCGGTATCTCTATATATCTAATACGATCCCGGCTTTTCTGAATGTGATTTATAGCAGACGGTCAATTCCCGGTATCTCTCTCCTTGTTTAATACGATCCCGGCTTATCTGAATGTGGCATGCGGCAGTGGTCAATTCCCGGGATCTCTAATATACATGATATCTAATACGATCCCGGCTTTTCTGAATGTGATAAGGGAGTTCAAAGATATTCGGTCTAAACTATTGTACAAGTATCGTAATGATCTAATAGGGAAATTGACAATCTGCATTATTGATGCGTTTGTTGTGATTTATCAATCATGGTATAATATACTTATATTTTGATAGGAGTAAAATAATTTGAACATTACAAGTCGGTTATGTTTGGCAAGTGGAAAATCACTATGGAGATCTATATCTAAGTAGGAAAACCAGAAGTTTACACAAAAGGTCATTTGTTCCGTGACAAATAAAACAAAGTGTATTTTTAATAAAAAAAAGAGCGAGGAAAAAAAAACACTACTGTAAATATCTCACTTTACGTAGCATTCACACTTCGTTCACCAGACAGATGTCTAGAGCTACTCTAATATTGTAAAAGGGCACGTGTCATCTTAGTCAAATATCTCGAAATCATCGCAACAATAAAACCAACTCAGTCAGAAAAATAAACACAATTCTTCTTTACAATTCCTTGTAGAAATCTGACATAACATTACACATCTCTGTAAAAATGCAGGGGTTAGATCTAATCGATAATTTACCAATGACACCTGCATTACTGTTATATTAAAATACATGTATATTTAATACATTTAAAAATACATGTATAAAATGCATGTATATTTCAATAAATGATTTTTTTACCAATTGGCATTTACTTTTTCTTATTACTTATTAGTATTATATGTTTATATTAAACTTCTATCATAAAAAACAAAGTAGTGTCCCCAAACATTTGTTGTACAGTACTGTACGTATGTATGCGCGAAAATCATTAAATTACAAAAAAATATTATAGCCATCAAGACTAAAAAAGTAAATAAACAACATTAAACCTGTCAGCATTTCATATCACAAGCATATCCTTGACAAAAGGCATGAGATAATCGATAATTTATCGATCACACCGATAGCAGGTGGTCAATTCCCGGGATTACTATATGTTTAATACGATCCCGGATCCCGGCTTTTCTATAGGCGATCCCGGGATTTTCCCCCCACCCGGATATTTGTAATAAATAACGATACGTTGGTCCCCATTCTTGTGCGTTTCGCCCGTTGCGCATTTTAGCCCTACCAGACGGGGGTTTTAAAAACTTTTAATTTAAAAACGGCTGGGACGAGAATTAAAAAATTGGTCTTAAAGGAAAGGGAAAAAAAAAAAAAAAAAATTTTTTTACATTTTTGTGAAAAATTTTATACCCTATTGTTTTACTTTTACTGAAACAAAATTTGGCCCTTTTAATTTAAAATAACATTTTGTTGGATTTTTTTCTTTTTTCACATTTGCTCACTTTGGGGTTGGAGGGCGGATAAAGGGCTGGGAAATTGGTTTTATAATTTTTATTCCCAAAGTTTGGGTTTTTGGACTCTGTGATAAACCCGTTATACATTAATCAATATGGTCATGCATTGTAAAAATAAGTGGTGGCATAATGTTCATGAGACAAGTTTGAAACGAAAAACATGGTGCCTTTGCGGCATATCTTTAAAGATGTTATTCCAAGTTCTCCTGTGTTTGCGCCTGGAGTATGTGAAAACTCTACGTTTATTTTATATAATGATTCCATTTTGGATATTTAATATGGGCTGCATTGTGGAAGTGTTTACGAGTTTGATGAAGTTAGCTCGGCGTGCAGTCTGAAAGAAAAAGCATGGGACATCAAAAAAAATGTTGAAATAGGCCTACCTCTAGTCAGATTGGCTTCCCTTGATGATTGATCTACCCGCAATTGATCTATTCTAATGAATTGTACTTGATTACAGACTGTGATATTTTGGATACAATTATTGACTCCAAAAATGCCATCAGTTTATTGAGACAAAATTGCATAAATTTGTAAAATTAAAACATGAAGTCAATTAGATCTGCATTCTAAAATCCAATCAAACACAAAAGTTGAATCTTATGTTTCAAATCGTAAGGAAAAAATAGAAGTTGTGCGACTTTGTATCAGGGTCTTGACAGTCACAGGAAAATAGACTCCAACAGAAGATTGGAAATATGTTTCATATTTCATATGAAAATAAATGCTCTGCACATGGACATCTTTCTTACATGTATGTGAGTGTAAAAATTGTGCTTCTGTACAGCAAAAGATATGAAGGAAAGTATTCAGAGTTTCTAGGGATCGTGGAGAAATATTTTCATAATTGACATTCTTTCAGGAAGAAGTGTTAGAAACAGATATTGATATTATTGTGCAATAATTCTTTATTCTTATTACCTATTGACTCAGCACCCAAAAGAAAATATATTTCAGACTGTAATTTTATTGTTTTCAACTCTTATTCATTTACATAATCATATAAGTAACTAAATTATCTTGCTGTCTTTAAATTGCAGACATTTTCTTAAAATAAAGTTGAAAAACATTCCAAACCTTGAAATGTTACTTAAACAGTATTGAAAATTGTTAAATAAATTACAACAATGTACATGTATGTATTACTTATTACTTTATACATATTTAAGCTTGATTGTGAAACAAGTTCTTGCAACTTATATTAATCACTTTCGAGTCCGCTTCCTGGAACCAACCTGTACTGGTGTCATATGAAGAAACATGGTCGTGACCCAAGTAGTGCTCGAACCCATGATCCCTTGGTTGATGAGAGGCAGACAGCTTAACCCTTAGGCCACCACTCCACTTTTTACAAAATATACATTATAGTAGTTGGAACTACTTTCAGCTCTTCCAGACTCTTAGTTAATCATTGATAATCAGAGAAGTGTTCTGAATAGCAGATTTGGTTAAACATAAATAAACAACCACAGTTATTGATTTATCAAGTATTTAATGATCTGTTTACAACATATTATATTAAAGAAATATCTAAATTCAATCATTTTGAGCATGATTTTTTAAATGGTAATTTATACAATAATATAACAAAGTAAGTTTATGACAAAGCATCAACAATGAATAGTAATAAATAGACGCAATTCAATCTTCATGTTCCCAATCATAGGATAATATATACATGTATACTAGCAGATTCATGTTGAAGTCTTTCTTGATGAAACAATAATGTACAAGTACATGTATTTATAAATGGTACTTCTATAAATTTTACAAGATGCATATAATTGGTGTTCAAGTTCAATTTATTTCAAATTTGAAAAATATCAGTTTTGTAACTGTAACACTGCTATATTTGTGTACTTGACTTTCCCTGCTTTAAATTCGGAACAGTCCATATGTCATTGTGGATAAAAGGGAGTTCAGTATCAAAATCAAAACGATCCCAAATTATGACTTGTGCAATAATGAATTAAATACATAACATCTAGACAAGATGAAAAATATTGTGTAAGGTTTATAAATGATTGCACTCTTTAGCATTTAAGTAAAACACACCCACAAAACATATATATATATACATGATAAAGTGGGTTTTAAATATGTAAACAAACAAATAAAGAAAAAGGGTAGCAACAGATATATCACCTGTCACCATTTCCTTGAGCTAGTGATTTGAATAAGTATGCTTAATTTCTTTTGATGATTTATGATCAACAAAAAAGAATGAGAAATAAATTCTAAAATAATGGTTGTTCCACATGAATAAAACAACAATTAATCGTTAGTTTTCACAAACATTTTGAGGATAAATTTACATTAATCAATTAATTTCAAATGATTACTCCTCATTTATACACTTGTATCCAATTTTACCTCACGCTTAGATTACAATGACCTTACTTTTCCAAATATACTAAAAAAATTTGATCACAATTACCAACACAAGCATAAAATTTATTTATACACAATTAAAAACATCAGTAACCACAAATACTAAATAGTACTAATCATCTTATTTTGAGGAGGTGCAATTTTGCATCAATATTTGAAACCAGTTTTAATTGCAATTCTTGTAAGGGAGTTCTAAACATTATTTTTGGTTGTGTTTCACGGTGCACCAACACAGTAAAGGTCAAATGGTGACTTTCTAGCTTTACTGGTGGAAGAAGATCTCAGGTGCCCTTCCATGCATTACTTCAGGCATGAATGTGCTACAGAGTAGAACTAGCTGGATAGCTTCCTCACATAAATGAATCCAAAGTCACTGTTGTGGATTCGAACCCACAGTGGTAAGGGGAGAGGTGTTTGGACGCCCATATTTAAAGAAACTTAATGCTCTAAGGGAGCACTGCCAATTAAACTTTCGGTCTCAATGATTTGACAATTTTACAACAAAAAGATATGCAAAATGTTTTTTTTTTGTACTTTCCTAATATTTTTATAAACCAGCAGGTGGTTTAAAATTTTCATTCTGTTTCATTAACTTATTGTATAGTTTAAGCTCAATCTTACAGCTTACTTTTGTTTGTGTTGGGTCTCTTTTTAGTAAACAAGCCAAGCAAATTCAGCCAGAACTCAACTGAAGTACAGGAAGAACTTTTATCTGTAAATATTTTCTTGAATAAATAATGATACATTCAAAATATACAAGTATATAATTCAAGTTTATAGGACTGTCATTTATAACAAAGGATAATCCAGCAATCATAAACAAACAAATCGCCAAATTCACATCTTACAAACACACAAATGGCCGAATTCACATCTTACAAACACATAAATGGCTGAATTCACATCTTACAAACACACAAATGGCCGAATTCACATCTTACAAACACATAAATGGCTGAATTCACATCTTACAAACACATAAATGGCCGAATTCACATCTTACAAACACACAAATGGCCGAATTCAATTCTTACAAACACATAAATGGCCAAATTCAATTCTTACAAACACACAAATAGACAAATTCACATCTTATGTATTATCTTATATCCATTATCCAATGTCTGTTTATATATTCTAAAAATGTTTGTCAAGATATTGTTTGCCATTAACAATGAGAAGTGCTGTAGTGAAAATGTTTCCGATGTGAATTCGGCTTTTTGTGTGTTTGTAAGATGTGAATATGGCTTTTTGTGTGTTTGTTAGACTTTTACAATATGAATACTGTTAAAGTCAAATTTTAGTAAGAAATTTTGTAATTTAATTCTCATTTCTACATAATAAAAATCATTATCCACACACTTTTTTTATTTCATTTTTATACTATCAATGTCAATTTATAGAGATATTTGTGTTATTTCTACTCAATTTTAATAAAACAGGTAGAGAAATAATGTAGATATATAATTAGCATTTCTTAAAGTGATAGGAGCAATGTATCCTTCAATAAAACAGAACATTTAGCCACAGAACTTGTTAACTGCACCATCAAAATGAACACAATACAAACATTTGGTATAATCATGGATATGGAATGTCTAGGGTGTCATACATGTACACCACAAGGATTACGATAGTCAGTTAAATGACACCTATTACTGGTATTTTTGAGAGGGTTAGTTACTTAGTATATTTGCATAATAACATTAACTATTAAAATATTTTCAAAATAATCCTTACCCTGTTGTGAATAATTAATAAAAAAAAATTCGAGTACATGAACACACTTTTGTTCTGTTAATGCCACAAGTTTGTTATGAAGAAAAAAAAAGTTCTTATATAAATCTGGAATTTATGACATGCTAATAAATATTCGATTAAACTTCATTTCTAAATCATGACTGTCTGATAAACAGTTTTTTTTATCGTAACCCTTCACTTGCTGAATTTATGTGCATTAAATTTAGAGCAGTTCAATCTAAGTGTAAGGAATTGCGATATCACAATGCAAAGATTTTAGCCTGGTCACACTATATAGATGTGTCCGCTGAGTGTCGGTAACTGGTTGGACTGGCTGTATACTTGAGGCTACGGCTAATCACTTTCATTTCCAGTAGGTAACAAGTTCAATTTTAATGTGGGTTTTTTTTTTCTGCATAGAACCATTACTTTTTTTAAATGTATAAATCAAAACTTTTCATAATAATATTTGGGAAACAATAAGAATTTAACATTTCAGCAATCCTGTGCGGAATGAAATGAAAAAATTTAAGACAAAAAAACCAAACAGTATCAATATCAGTTTCAAAGCATATATCAGTTTAAATTCTTTCCTTTTTACACTAATTCCTGACTAGTGCATCTTCTATACTTGACTTGCTTTAAATCTATTATACCTTTACATCAGTTTTATACCTAACCATGACTCTTCACTGGACACTGTAAAATTAGGTCAATCCAAGTGTTGCACCAAAATGTAAAACACAAGACTAGCTTAATTATTCCTTCCAACCTTTTTAACTCAAAACATAAATCCTTCTTTGTAGACCCTGTATTTTGTTAAATACAAATGGCAAAATACTTCTTTCTAATTTGAACCTAGATTTTACAAACTTTTCATCATTTCCACTGACGGTTTAAAGCTTTTCTCGACGCTAATTTCTGAGTAATAAATGACGCGACTAACATGGACAACACTACACTAGCAATCAACCAGTGTTCAAAATCCTCTTTCAAAACATCAAACATTTTAGATGGCTGAACTCTTGTGTGGAACATGTCTGTAAAAGAAAAAATAAATGAAACATAGAGACAAGAGGGCCATGATGGCCCTGAGGTCGCTCACCTGTATGTAGGCCCCCGGAGCGGGGCCAGTTTAAACCCCAGGGCTTTTATTTGAACAATCTTGGAAGACACCCATAAGAAGATGTTTCATGATGTTCACACTTACAATGAAAAACAATAATCTGCCCTCCCCCACCCCCGGCAGGGCCAATTTTATCCAAGGGCTTTTATTTAAACAAACTTGGTAGACACCCATAAGAAGATGTTTCATGCTAAACATCTAAGCTCTAGGTCATTGGGTTTTTTAAAAGAAGATTTTTAAGTTTTTACTATACACATATAGTTAAAAACAATGACACCCCTGGGGTGGGGCCAGTTTTGACCCCAGGGCTTTTATTTGAACAAACTTTGTAGACACTAACTAGAACATGTTTAGTTTAATATCTAAACTCTAACTATTTGGGTTTTTTCAAAGAAGATTTTTAAGTTTTTCCTATACACATATAAGGAAAATCAATGACCCCCGGGGCAGGGCCAATTTTGACCCAAGGGCTTTTATTTGAACAAACTTTGTACACACTCACTAGAAGATGTTTCATGCTTAATATCTAAACTCTAGCTATTTAGGTTTTTTCAAAGAATACTTTTTAAGTTTTTGCTATACACATATATAAGGAAAATCAATGACCCCCGGGGCGGGGCCAATTTTGACCCCAGGGCTTTTATTTGAACAAACTTGGTAGACACCCATTAGAACATGTTTCATGCTAAATATCTAAGCTCTAGCTCTTTGAGTTCTTTAAAAGAAGATTTTTTAAGTTTTTACTATATACATATAGGGAAAATCAATGACCCCCTGGGGTGGGGCCAAATTTGACCCCAGGGCTTTTATTTGAACAAACTTGGTAGACACTCATTAGAACATGTTTCATGCTAAATATCTTAGCTCTAGCTCTTTTGGTTCTTTAAAAGAAGATTTTTAAGTTTTTACTATATACATATAGGGAAAATCAATGACCCCCTGGGGCGGGGCCAAATTTGACCCCAGGGCTTTTATTTGAACAAACTTGGTAGACACTCATTAGAAGATGTTTCATGCTAAATATCTTAGCTCTAGCTCTTTTGGTTCTTTAAAAGAAGATTTTTTAAGTTTTTACTATATGTATATAGGGAAAATCAATGACCCCCTGGGGCGGGGCCAATTTTGACCCCAGGGCTTTTATTTGAACAAACTTGGTAGACACTCACTAGAAGATGTTTAATGCCAAATATCTAAGCTCTAGCTCTTTTGGTTCTTTAAAAGAAGATAATTAAAGTTTTTTCTTTCGGTTGCCATGGCAACCAGAGTTTTTAATGGAATTAAATTCTTTGAACAATTTTTAAAGGTGACCACCAAAGGAACATTCCTGTGAAGTTTGAATGAAATTGGCTTAGTGGTTTATGAGGAGATGTCATTTAAAGTAAAAGTTTACGGACGGACGGACGGACGGACGCCGGACGGAAAGCGATCACAAAAGCTCACCCTGTCACTTTGTGACAGGTGAGCTAAAAACATGGTAATCCCATTCATTGTTTTTTTTTCCTTTAAGTTTATAAGTAATTAAAATAAATGCTTTCAAGTTAGAAAACTTTCAATTAGCTAGTTTTACATAGATTAAAATCCACATTTGTTAAACATACTGACTAAATTCTGCTCCTGTCGCAATTTATCTTCTGAATAACCCAATTACCGGTTTAAACCTAAAACATTTGCAGTTTCTGTATTAACGTTTATAAATAGTTTACTTATATTACATTTTCCCTTTGATACTGTATAAAAATCAAGTTACTGAGGTTGACATACAGTATGTGCAAAGTTATTCAACATTTGAGCAGTGCATAGTAAAGTTACTGTCCAGACATGACAAACCAATGCAATCAAGCAAAGAAATTAAAACTGCCATTGTGGAGACTTAGACAAGCTAAATCAGGACAGACTTAATACAACTTGCATAAAAACAATATATAACAACTACTAAAACTAATTTACAAAGAACCTTACCTAATCCATAACATAGTACTAATGAAGTAGATTCTAGCCCTGTAGGTGATGTGTGAATTCCTTGTACATGATACAAAGTCTGGTTATAATTTATCATACCCTCTGTATGAACAGGTAACTCTGGAATATATGGGAATGTCCCCTCCTCTCTGAAAAAAGAAATTATCGCAAAATTATAAAGTTTCATTTTAATTAAAAAATGTAAAGTTATTCAATGAAAACAGAATGTTAAAAGTCTCCAACCAAAGACTGAACTTCACAAAGTTATTGTTTTGATAACTGTATTGGAAAATACTTAACTTAAAGGGTCTGCAGTGTTTGCTATTCAGTCAGTATTTATTTCGAAACTTTTGCTAAAATGTTTGAAAGATGGACAAGCCCTTTGAACCTGGTATGGCTTAAAGCTGAATGCCAAGACTCCTGCTATCTTTTATGAAGACATGCATTTTAAATGTATTTTAAAATGTGAAAATATTGTCAAGAAAGCATGTTAGGTAATGTATGCATAAGACATATTCAATGAGTCAAAATTAGCAAAAACAAACCATACTCCAATAGTTAACAGGGAAGAAAAATGGTGATGAAAACAGTATATTCAGAGAATCATTCTTTGCAAATAAAATTTTATAGTTTGATAACTGGTGCAAAAATACACATAAATTGTCACTAGAGATTGAAGACTTACTGTGTTTCCTGTGTAGGGGTTAATGGTCGTCTAGGATCCAGGAAAGCTTTTTGTAATGTAAATACTCCACCATTTTTCAAGGCAACTGAAACAGATATAAATTTGTTCACTAACTAAATATATTAAGCCTCTTTAATTATAAACTATCTACACATAACGAAGAAAAAAATCCTTGTGAAATTATAAAATATCTAAACAAAAATTGTAAAATATCTAAACAAAATCATGAAAAATCTCATAATCACAAAAATCATAAAGAACTAAAAATATCTACATTTAATTATACAATACTATAAATAGCTACACAAATAACCCACATGAAACCATGTTTCTTTATATAATGCCAGTACTGGGTAGTTTCAGTTAAGCTCTAGAAGATATATATAAAAAAAGACAGCACAACCTTTACAGAGCCAAAACCTTTGTGAAACAACAAAGATTTTGGTTATTTCTAAGAGGTGCAGTGTCTATTCTATGGTTCTAAACACAGGGAGGATTTTTATTGAAAAGTGAGAATTTATTACATTGGTTGTTCTTTTTCCTTCTTTCTCTATATAAAATTTTTCCCCCTGTCTCTGAAAAAATAGGGGGGAATTCTCAAAAATATGAATGAATTCCCCCATCCCCCCTCCTAGAATAGACACTGGAGGTGTTGTTCTAGAGAGGTTAAATTCATTGTAAAGTCTTTCTCCAGGAAGAACTGATATGTTGTAAAAATGTTTAAAAGCATAAAAAAGTTATTTCTTTACTCAGGGCTACTGCTTGTTTACACTATTTAGTGATTGCATTACAAAGGGCCTCAATGCAGAGTGTTTGCACTGTAAGTTTAAATTAATACCAAGAAGACTTACTTAAAAGGTCTTTGGTTGTAATTCCTTTCTCTGTTATTGTTGTAGTCATTGTATACATGGGTAGAGGGAAGATGAAACTCTGTCTCATCACAAGAGGTTGCTGGGGAGCCGTGAACGAGGAAAACACTGTGGCATTACTTTGGTTCTTACCCTCGTACATCTCTAACACTGCCATCTCGTGTCGACGTTGTTTTGCGTTAAAATAACTATACTGAAATTTAGAAGAGAGGTTTATTTTTCATTTACCCAAATTTCAAATACTTAAAAGATAGTTCCAGGAAATTTTTCAGTTTTCACTATTGCAGTAACTTAAAGAAGTGCCCCTAGTGCAGAAAAAAATATAAAGGCCTATTGGGTTTCATCTTTATTTCTCAAAAACTTTTAATTTTTGGTATCTTGTAACGGTTTCCAAAAACAAGAGGGCCATGATGGCCCTGGATCGCTCACCTGACACAACCGCATCCAAGCAATGTCTTTAACAAGCATCATGACCAAGTTTGATGCGACTGAGTCAAACATGTGACCTCTAGTGTGTTATAAAGATTTTTCCATATTTGGGCAATGTGACCTAATTTTTGACTGGACACGACCCATATTCAAACTTGACCTAGAAATCATCAAAACAACCTTCCTGACCAATTTCCAGGAAATTTGGATCAAAACAGCAGCCACTAGAGTGTTAAAAAGATTTTTCTATTTTTAGCTCCTGTGACCTAGTTTTTGACCAGACATGACCAATCTTAGCACTTGACCCAGAAAACATCAAAACAACATTCTTGACAAATTTCCTGAATATTTGAATAAAAACTGCAGCCACTAGAGTGTAAACAAGCTTTTTCTATTTTTAACTCCTGTGACCTAGTTTTTGACCTGAGATGGCCCATCTTCGAACTTGACCTAGAAATCATCAAAACAACCTTCCTGACAAATTTCCAGAATATTTGAATCAATACTGCAGCCACTAGAGTGTTAACAAGCTTTTTCTATGTTTAGCTCCTGTGACCTAGTTTTTGACCGGAGATAACCCATCTTCGAACTTGACCTAGACATCATCAAAACAACCTTCCTGACAAATTTCAAGAATATTTGGATGAAAACTGCAGCCCCTAATGTGTTAACAAGCTTTTCTATTTTTAGCTCCTGTGACCTAGTTTTTGACCGGAGATGACCCATCTTCGAACTTGACTTAGATATCATCAAAACAACCTTCTTGACAAATTTCCAGAATATTTAGATGAAAACTGCAGCCATTAGAGTGTTAACAAGCTTTTTCTATTTTTAGCTCCTGTGACCTAGTTTTTGACCAGACATGACCCATCTTCGAACTTGACCTAGAAATCATTAAAACAACCTTCCTGACAAATTTCCAGAATATTTTAATCAAAACTGCAGCCACTAGAGTGTTAACAAGCTTTTTCTATTTTTAGCTCCTGTGACCTAGTTTTTGACCGGTGATAACCCATCTTCGAACTTGACCTGAAAATCATCAAAACAACCTTCCTGACAAATTTCCAAAATATTTGGATGAAAACTGCAGCCACTAGAGTGTTAACAAGCTTTTTCTATTTTTAGCACCTGTGACCTAGTTTTTGACCGGACATGACCCATCTTCCAACTTGACCTAGATATCATCAAAACAACCTTCCTGACAAATTTCCAGAATATTTGGATGAGAACTGCAGCCACAAGAGTGTTAACAAGCTTTTTCTATTTTTAGCTCCTGTGACCTAGTTTTTGACCGGACATTACCCATCTTCCAACTTGACCTAGATATCATCAAAACAACCTTCCTGACAAATTTCCAGAATATTTGGATGAAAACTGCAGCCACTAGAGTGTTAACAAACTTTTTCTATTTTTAGCTCCTGTGACCTAGTTTTTGACCGGAGATGACCCATCTTCGAACTTGACCTAGATATTATCTAAGCAACCTTCCTGACAAATTTCCAGAATATTTGGATGAAAACTGCAGCCACTAGAGTGTTAACAAGCTTTTTCTATTTTTAGCTCCTGTGACCTAGTTTTTGACCAGACATGATCCATCTTTAAACTTGATCTAGATATTATCTAAACAACCTTCCTGACAAATTTCCAGAATATTTGGATGAAAACTGCAGCCTATAGAGTGTTAACAAGCTTTTTCTATTTTTAGCTCCTGTGACCTAGTTTTTGACCAGACATGACCCATCTTCGAACTTGACCTAGATAAAATCAAAACAACCTTCCTGACAAATTTCCAAAATATTTGGATGAAAATTGCAGCCACTAGAGTGTTAACAAGCTTTTTCCATTTTTAGCTCCTGTGACCTAGTTTTTGACCAGACATGATCCATCTTCAAACTTGACCTAGATATCATCTAAACAACCTTCCTGACAAATTTCCAGAATATTTGGATGAAAACTGCAGCCTATAGAGTGTTAACAAGCTTTTTCTATTTTTAGCTCCTGTGACCTAGTTTTTGACCGGAGATGACCCATCTTTGAACTTGACCTAGAAACCATCAAAACAACTTTCCTGACAAATTTCCAGAATATTTGGATGAAAACTGCGGCCACTAGAGTGTTAACAAGCTTTTTCTATTTTTAGCTCCTGTGACCTAGTTTTTGACCGGAGATGACCCATCTTCGAACTTGACCTAGATATCATCAAAACAACCTTCCTGACAAATTTCCAAAATATTTGGATGAAAACTGCAGCCACTAGAGTGTTAACAAGCTTTTTCTATTTTTAGCTCCTGTGACCTAGTTTTTGACCGGAGATGACCCATCTTCGAACTTGACCTAGATATCATTAAAACAACCTTCCTGACAAATTTCCAGAATATTTGTATGAAAACTGCAGCCTCTAGAGTGTTAACAAGCTTTTTCTATTTTTAGCTCCTGTGACCTAGTTTTTGACCCGAGATAACCCATCTTCGAACTCGATCTGTATTTCATTGAGACAAACATTCTGACAAAGTTTGATGATGATCCAATCAAAACTGTGACTGCTAGACTGTTAACAACCCAATTGTTGACGACGAACGACGCACAACGCACGACGCACAACGCACGACGACGGACGCCGGACATAGCCCCATCACTATACCTCACCATGACCACTTCGTGGTCAGGTGAGCTAAAAAATTAAGCATTTTAATATTTGCCATATACACACATGTTGATGAATTTCTGCTGCTTCTGTTGCTTTGTTGGCAATTGGTATAATATTAGTGAATTAGTATTTTCTATGGAAGTGAAAATACTACTTTGTTTACATATTGCTACCTCCAGCACACATTATTGCACATTCAGCGATATTTTCTACGGTTGCAAACATCTTACACGTTCGTCATCCATTATTAAAACATTATTAAAACAAATGCTTGATAAAGAATTGAAAATTGTGGATTTCTGATGTATATTGTACCTCTAATTTTGAATTGGTTTTTGGTAATTAAAAGTTGAAGAAAAAAAAAGAATGATAACAATAATACATGCACTTACTACAACCCAGTTTTCAGAATGTACTATATGCAACGGTCCCTGGGCTTTTCTATGGTTACCATGGAAGATCATGTGACCAGTTATCACATCTATTACATACACATTGATCACAGGATATCCTGTAAAATACAGAAAATCTCTTCATGTACACTAACTTATATCTAACATGATTCTATGTCTAAACTAGAATGTTCTTACCAGACCTGGGGTTATCATTAATTGTAATCATTGATTTTTTAATTGATTACATGATTACACTGTAATCATCATGTAATTGATTACCTTGCCCAAAATTGATTAATTTAATTGTAATTAATCAATTACAGCTAAAATTCAGTCAGTAATTATGATTACAATTTGATTGACATTGATTACTTTCAGGATTTAACAGGAAACTTTTTCAATTCAAAGGATGCCTTTGTTTTACATGAATGATGTTACAGTTTAAACTTTTGTTTTACATTTATACAGTTAAAGCCCTTAATTAAGACCAAAATCTGGGCTGGACCAAAGTGGTCTTAATTTTGGGTGGCTTAATTGCAAATATTTTTATCATTGCTTACATTCTTTATGACAATGGTCTGTTTAGTCATTTAAATCACCTATCAAATAAAAATTAATTCTTCACAAAATAAATTTGCTGAAAACTCTAAATTTTACCTTCTCACCTTATTTCATACAATAAACCAATAATAACGGTTTTTCACACCTTGTGAAATAAAGTGTCATGCAAAGCATTCAAGCAGAATGATCATAACAACAATATTTTAGATCTAGATAAGTGTTGACTTTAATATCAGTGGTCTCAATAGTGGGGTCAAATTTAGAATAAAGCAAATAATATGAACTGAATCAGGTGGTCTTAAAAAGTGGATAGGCGGTTGTTCTTAATTCTGGATCATGTAACCATTGACATAAAGAACCTTGAAAAAAATAGTCTTATTAAGGGGGTGGTCTTTATTCAGGGGTGGTTTTAAGTATGGATTCTATTTTACATTGAATGTAATCAATTATCAATCAATTACTCTCTTAAAGTAATTGTAATTTAATTGATTACAGAGGCAAGTCTGAGTAATCAATAGTAATCAATTACAATAAAACCTGAAAGTAATTGTAATTAAATCAATTACTGATCAATGTAATCATCCCCAGGTCTGGTTCTTACATAAACATACATTTAGCTGTGTGCAGTGGCTTTTTCAGCTATTTTGCTAGGCCCCTGGCATTAAATTATGAATAATTATGCAAAAAGTTGGAAAATTATTTTATATGCCAGCTTTAAATTTTAATTATGTGTGTGACCACATAACCATGTGTGTCACCACATAACCTAACACCTCTTTTTAAGAAACAAGTAACACAGTTTAATATTTCTAAAAAAAAATCCATACAATTAAATCAGAGAATCAGAGAAGAGGCATTCTATCATTTTTATATTATTGGGATTGGTGAGTACAGCCTCTTTACTCAAGATTACAGCATTGATACTCAAGATTACAGCACTGTTACTCAAGATTACAGAATTGTAACTCAAACTCATAAAACACTCGCATTTCAAGAAACTGTTGTGATACCAAATACCTAAATCTCATGTTCTCCAGCTCTACTAATCAGACATGTAGTAAAACACCAACCCATTCTAACTAAAATGGACTACATAAATAAATAATTTACCTTTCTGCTGAGACGTGGCAGGCTCTTCACCCTCTGTAGTGATTACCACAACATTGGGATTCAGATATTTATACAACACACTTCTGTCTCCTAACACACGACCTTGAGAATATGTGTGCTCTAAAATACAAGAAAAGAATAAGTACTAAGAAGAAGATATTGAATGAGTGTAGGTTTAATTCTGATTTATTAACAAGTTGAATCAATTATATTATGCGAGCCTCTGGTGAGCATAATATTATTTTATTTTACGGGTTCAATAAATTCAGTAATGAGCTTACACGAATTTAATATTCTATTTTTCAAATACTAAAAAATAAAGACTGTTAAAATGAAAAAGAGTCATTTTCCGTTGACGCGCCTATAGTAGAACGCTAACATTGAGCGCGTCTTTACACTATGTTTGCATAACGCTAATGACGTCACGTCAAAATATATGCACGGCCGTGCAATACCATTTTTACAGAGTCACAAAAGCAGCACTGATATGTGCAAAAAAATATTCTGAAACTATTTGTTGAGGATATGTAATTCATGTTATCAATGTTATCAATTATTATTATCAATTCACTAAAAATAGATGGAATTTATGTTTTCAACATAATTATCAATGCAATAAAAATATATGTCATTGATGTTGTTAAAGCACAAAAAATAGACAGAATTTATGTCATTAATGCCTTTATCAATGCAATAAAAATATATGGAATTTATGTTCTAAACATAATTAACAATGCAATAAAAATCTCATTCATAAACACAAAAGCGACAAGAGTTAAGAATTGTCACAGAGGCCTTATTTTGTATATATGATCTGAACACAAAAACAAAGCTCTTGGTGAAAATAATACTTCTGAGGAAGTATGATTGAATTCCCATGAGAAATATAGCAGTTGCGTACATAATAAAATGTTTGCCAACAGTCACAAATCTAATAACAGAAAATCTGGTTTACAAAGTATAAGTATACAAAAGTGTATATTACCATGGACTGATTTAGCTACAATGTTGGTAATTTTGATATTCTGCCTCTGATTCTGTAAATTAACTGTCCATACACTGTCTGCTGATAACTGAAACATAAATACAATAATTGAGCCGCGTCATGACAAAACCAACATAATGGGTTTGCGACCAGCATGGATCCAGACCAGCCTGCGCATCCGCGCAGTCTGATCAGGATCCATGCTGTTCGCTTACAAACCCTAGGACAAGTAGAGAAACTCATAGCAAACAGTATGGATCCTGATCAGACTGAGCGGATGCGCAGGCTGGTCTGGATCCATGCTGGTCGCAAACCCATTATGTTGGTTTTGTCGTGACGCGGCTCATATTCTCATGCATACAATTATTAAAGCAGGCTTCACCTTTTCTCAAGGTTAAATTTGTTATTTTAAATAAAACGTTCCATATAATTGTCAAATCAAAAGAAATGAAATTTGTCATCAATATAATACATAAACGATAAGGAAACCCCTAAAGGCGGACGACTCATTTCCCGATCTTATATTTTTAGAAACAAAATTCACTCACATGTTATAAATAGCTCTTGGGACACTATGTTGAAGACGACTTAACAGTGACATAATGCACTTTTTCAAGATTAAATTACTGAAATACTTAGTTTGGAACAACAAAGAATTGTTTTAACAACAGAGAATTGTTTTTCCAACAAAAAACAAGAAACATGGCAATGCCACAAAACCAGGTTTTCAATTATCACCATTGTAGATAAATATGTTGTATTTGAAATACAAATACAAGCAACAACAAAATGTAACTATGTGCAATGTAAAACATGAATAATGTAGGAGGAATTGCCACAGAAGAAGTGTTCACTATATATTCTGTATAAGGAAAAAAAACAAAGGGCCATAATTAGGTCAAATATTATCCAATCACAAAACCCCAACAATATGCACCAGGGCACTTGATAACAAAGCTTCTGTAAAAGTTTGGTCAAAATCCGTTGAGAAATGTAGGAGGAGTTCAGCACAAGAAATTGTTCACTATATAAATTATTCTATATAAGGAAAAAAAACAAAGGGCCATAATTAGGTCAAATATTATCCATTCGCAAAACCCCAACAATATGCGCCAGGGCACTTGATGACAAAGCTTCTGTGAAAGTTTGGTCAAAATCCGTCGAGAAATGTAGAAGTTGCGCACAGAAGAAATTGTTAACGCCTGTCCGCCCGCCTATCCGCCCGCCCGCCGACATACCTCAATCTAATAACCAGTTTTTTCCTTCGGAAAACCTGGTTAATAAAATGAAGCCCATTTTAATTTTCATGCAATACATTCTTTAACAGTATTGTATATTATATTGCACACTTTAACATTACAAATTGACACTTTGCTTTTGTTCTTACCTTATTTTGATTGAGAACCAATCTGTATCCGCTCAGTAGACTGTTATCAACCTCTGCCAGGTACAAATAAATAGATGATCTATGATTCTCTACAAATTTCTGGGCACTGGTTGGGTAGGTGTGTATCTGCAATAAAATAAAGTGTTCACATCATTAAAATTTGTTGCAATTTGTAACACATTGTATTTCTTAAGATAATAATATTTTTTTGGTGATCTTAACATAAAACATTGCAAGTATATTTACACTAACCCTTCATCTACTGGAACTGAAAAAGATTAGCCTTTACCATCAGTATAGAAATAGGCTAAATCCTGTTTGTAAACTCATATGTTAAGTCCATAAATCATCATTTTAATGCAGCAATGGATTAATTACTATTTTTTTAATTATTAATTTAAAAGTTTCCTCTCTATTTCATAATCTATTACATTTATCTGTTTATTTACCAAAAGCAAAACCTATTGAATTTTTTTATTGATTCGGTTTAACATCACACGAACACAGTATAGGTCATGGTGACTTTCCAGCTTTACTTGTGTATAAAGACCTCTGGTACCCTTCTGTGTATTAGTTCAGGCACAAACAGGCACCTGAGTAGAACCACTGGGGTTCCATAACCTAGCTGAATACCTTTCTTACATGAAAAATCCAAAGATCTGGCGCGGCTCAAATCTACAGCAGAGAAAGACTCGGCGATGGACGCACCTAACAACAGATATTACATAAACTGTTAGTAGAAGGCAAAAGCTATTTCGGTTACATTATTATCCAACATTTGGTAATATTTATTGATTCATTAAGTTTAATATTACTTAATCAACAGTACATACCGTGAAACTATCATCTAACATAATCAAGGCCTTCATAAAATGCTCGTCCCATTCTCCCAGTAAAAATGCTTGCTGAATATTGTACGGCAGATGTAGTCCACCAGGGGGCATCTGTGCAACACTGTGGCCACTGATAGGATCAAACGCAAACAGCTGCCCACGTCCTGAAGCCTAAAGTATACCAAATGCAAAACATAAACTTCCCATTTATCTTTCCTGTTGTTGCCATATTGTAAGTATTTTTCTTACATGCCTATAAATTTTCTCTCATTTTTGGAACTGAATAAATACAAAGATACAGATCTGTTCTTGTTGATTACATAAATTTGTATTCTTGCATGCAATCAATTAGAGCAATACAGCCCATCAGAAAAATGACAATCATGTTAAATTCCCTATATATGTTAATTATATTGAAAAGAAGTGGAGGTTAAGTCAAGTAGTTAACGCTTCAAACTAGTAATCTAAGAATTGCTGACTGCATAGGTTCAAATTCCCATTAGGGGCAAGTCTTGTTACCTTGATCAAGAAACTTTACATTCTTTACTTAGTACTGGTTGATTCCATGAACAGATTCAAGAGAGTTTCAATCTGCTTATAGCTTCCAACACAATAACACTAAAATTAATTTGTATAAACTAATTATATTCAAACAAAATACTGGCTTTTAAAATGCCAGAGACAACTTAATTTGACACTTAATATTATAAATTTCTTTGATAGCAAAATATAAGCTGTAAATTGCTGTATAAATGAGTTATAACAAACTTGACGAATAGAGTAACCTACCCTGTTCCTTCCCAGTACCACACACTGTGGTGGGTTCGGGAAATGAGCTGTCGTTCTTTGTACATGCAGTAACACTTTCTCCCTCCCAAATCTATCAAAGGGACCTAACTCTGGAAGAAAATGCTGCCAGAGTAAATGCCCATTGACCGTCTTCATTCCAACAATCTGTTAAAACAAGAAAAAAATGTTATTATCTAACTGATAATCTTCCTGACTTTGACATTATGCCCATTTTTTCACTGTCAAGATGTGCTGAATTAGCTATATATTTCAAACAAATGACTTTTAAAAATTATGACTGACCAAAACTGTTCAGGATAACATGTAAATCTGCCTTAAATATAAAAAGACTGCCCCACTCATTTTATAAATTGAATGTTACATGTAAATTCCTATGGATATTTACAGAAATTTAATTGGGCCATGTAAATAATTTATTGTTCATACAAAGTAAATGACAGAATTGAAAGGATTCATGGCAAAATGTAAACTTCTTTGATTTTCACCTGTTTACTCACTTTATATCTTTGGATGGACATAATGTCACTATAACTAGAGATCATAATTATGCTTATCACTATGAAGTGTTGATTACATCAGAACTATTTGTTGAAAATCACACAAAACCTCAAAATAACAAATGTGTACATCATCATTTCATGTCTTTCACATTTTTTAATATCTCCCTCTTCAATTACTGATATTTCTACGTTTTATCATCATTTGTTTGTATCATTTGTTTGTATGTTGCTATCACCAAAATAAATAAACTTAGAACAGGTAGTTATACCTTGCCAGGACTGGTTACTATGACGATGATTTTATGAAGACTAAATTCATCTCGTAACAATTCTTCATCTTCAGTATCATCATCATCCCCCTCCTCTATCACAGTATGATGTTTTACTCCCTGTAATCTATGTAACTGCTGTATGATAAATGTCTGAAATATATTTAATGCACTGATGACACTACAATTATATGACAATATATTATGACATATATATGATGTTGACATTATAAATATAGTGATCATGACATTGATAGCCATTAAAATACAGTAATGGTGACAAAACAAAATGTAGCAATGATGACATTACAAATGTAGTAAAGATGACATTACGAATATTGTGTTGATGTCATTACGATTATTATGATGATGACATTACAAATATTGTGTAATGTCATTATGAATATTGTGATGATGACATTACAAATATTGTGTTGATGTCATTACGAATATTGTGATGATGACATTACAGATATTGTGATAATAACATTATGAATATTGTGATGAAGGATGACATTATAAATATAATGATATTGTCATTATAAATATAGCAATGACGCCATTACAAATATTGTAATGATGACATTACGAATATTATAATGATGACATTATGATTATTATGATGATGACACTATAAATATTATGATGATGACATTACAAATATTATGATGATGACATTACAAATATTGTGATGATGATATTACAAATATTGTGATGATGATATTACAAATATTGTGATGATGATATTATGAATATTGTGATGATGACAATATGAATATTGTGATGATGATATTAATAATATCCTGCTTATCACATTACAAACATTAAGATTAAGTACTGATGACATTGAAATAAAGTGCTTATGATGATATGACAAATAGAGTTAGGATGACATTAAACACATTTTAAACACAGTTTTTCAGAATGCTAATATTTTCAAACAAAGGGTGCAACGGCATTTCCACTTTTCTTTCTCTGCTCATGAAGTCCCAAGATAATTCTTGGAATGAAAAAAGACTGAGGATAAAACAATTTTATTATTTAAGTTACCTGTAATTGTGAGAGTTGAGTTTTCACCCTCTTTACAAACATGGTCATAACATTGTCTTCATGTGAACCAAACTCGTCCTCAAACTTGGCCTGGTTCTCAGACACAGGAAGGTCAACCATTTCTACGGCAACAGTGTAAGCCAAGAACTCATCTCTTCTCCATGCTACTTTACCTGTACACAAAATATTTACAACTTAATATTTATTAGATAGGATAATCAAAAAATTATGAACTTAAAAATTGCTATCTCATCTCTACATCTCCAGGTTTGTTTGGGGGGTTTTGTTGTTGGGATCTGGCTATTGTCAATTTAAGGGATGCAACAGTCCAAATACCAAACAACACATACTAATATATATTTGTGTAATACATTATGCATTGAAACTGGATATGTGAAACAGCAATTTTTTCATATTTACTCACGACTTACCAACTACACCAGATTCTCAGCACAATTAAAGCAGAGGTTGATTTCTAGATAGAATCAATGACCTACTAATTAGCCAACTTGATGGCTTTCTTAATTACAGGAAATATACACCTGGAGCAGGTAAAAAAACCCCAAAGACGTGATGTGCTAGTGATTCAGGGGCCCTTACTACTGGTCCTCATTCTATAAAAGATGTTAAGATATATTCATAACAGTATATACGTAACTATAATTACCTGATTTATGAAAGAGTTGGACAGCATAATCCTCAGACAGTAGTGCCAGTTTATATGCCATTTTTCCATCTTTTCTCTGACCAAGAACACATGTTACCTGTAAATTTTCAATATAACCATGTGACACTCATTGTACTTATTAAACATTAAAGCCTGTTATATGCCAGAATTTTTTTTTTTATTTCTCTAAAGCTTTTTATTTTTGATGAGTTTCCTTAATGTTACTTGTTGCTTTTAATTTTATTTCTCTAAAGCTTTTAATTTTTGATGGTGCAGAGTTTCCTAAGTGTTACTTATTGGCCAATTTGCTGAACAATCTTTTGCTTCTTTTGCCTTTTAATACTTAGTCACACAGTAGAAATATGGTGATAAATACTACAAAATCGTATGTAACATGTAAATTATTACTAGAATCTTTTTGCTTTTTTCAAAAAAATATAAGTACATTATTCTCAAATTTGATTTTCTTGAAATATAATGGCTCTGCTGGAGGGATGCAACTTTAAAAATTGACTCCTTAACCTGTGAATTTCGTCATTAATAATAAGCATTCTGACATCCATTATTTTCAGTATTTGTCTGGTAACTACTCCTTGATTCATGTATTTTTTAGACACAAAACCACGAATAGTAAGTAAGTAAGTAACAACTTTATTAAATGAGGCCAACACATCTTCCATGTGGGCGTTAATAATGAAACAAAGAAACAATGAAATACCTGTAAAGGTCGGCCATGATGTTTCATGTAGTGTATTTTATGATTGGCCTCGGATAATTGGTCCCCTGTATTTGTCTCATACATATTCACTGTCAATTCCTGTATAATAGAGAAATCTTCTTATTCTATCTGCTACAGCATTTCATCACCTTAGTGCAGTAATGGGTTTACTCCTATTGACTTATATAAGGAGTTAAACGGTTACTGCACCAAGGTGAAGATACGGTTATCAATAGCACTTATCCAAATTTCCGCAAATATTGGTCTTTCCGAGTTAAATCACCCGTTACAAACAAACTTTTACCATTATAGCTTCACACTGCACTACAGTCACAATAGATTTTGTAAAGCTGTTGTGCTTAATTTTCAAGTTGTAACTGTAAAAGTTTGTTTGTACCTTCTGATTAGCTTGGAGAAAGCAAAAATAAACTTTTTTATAAATTTCGCAGTTTAAGGTCTATTAATCAACAGTTGTATTCATATAACAGTGGTCCTGGTAACTAAGATTTTATAGCCAATTCTTTACATTAATCAAGAAACATATAAATAAGACCTAAAATAAATATTTGATATTTGCTGCTTCCAATAAACCTCTAAAAATCCTAACAGTACAATTTGTTTACTATCTGAGAAGCAATGCGCTCAACTTTTCTCAGGTCTTGATGAAAGCAAAAGCAAAGTAGAAAAGGATGTATAATTCTAATAAACTGTTTGGCAGCTGTTTTTTATTTCTTTTAAAAAAAAAAAAGTGGAGCTTAAAATTGATATTGTAGATGAAAAGAAGTAGACAGCTTTACACTATTTCAGGCATGACTGAGAATCACAGTTAAACCTTACACCACTCTACAACATTTTATTTATTAAGACTATTAACATCTTCTCTCAAATTTTTATCAGCATATTGCATCAAAATTAATTTATTTTCTATTAAATTTAAGGTAGTAAAATACCTCATGCCCTGTCTGTTCCAAGCTTATAATGTAATCTTTGCCCTCATACTGCACAGTAGATGCTATTACACTCTGTAATACAAAAGTTAAGTTTTTTATGTTTTGTTGGTTTTGTCTGTTTGTTTAAAGTCAAACCAACATAAAAAAATATTCATAAGGGATCTGGTGATGGCGGAATGTCATTTTTTTGCATTATTTCACCCACCAATGGACACCAGAGTAGAACCACCAACCTTCATTAAGCTGGAGAGATAGCTTTGCCACATGAAATAAAAACAACCTTACTTACTCAATTAACTGATGATTGATATTTGAATATTTTCTTCAGTTTTGATCTTTGAGAATACTTAAAAAAAGTATTACTTTATCATTGCATATTACCCTCTTTCTTCTTTTGAATTGGAAAATTTAAATCTTATTTCTTAAATCCTCTCTATATTCAGTAACCATAATATACTGTACACACCTTTGGTAGATCTTTCATCACAATGACTTTTCCATTGTCCTTGACTGTCACAAGAATTGTACGATCTTTGTTTATTTGAACAGCCTCCCCTTTCATACTTGGAGAATATTGTTCGATCCATCTTGACTCCTCAGTTATATCATGACCTAAATCCTGTAAAAAGATTTGACGATTGGCATTGTTTATTGACTAGTTTTCTCTTCAAAGTATAAATGAAATATACTTCAATATCAAAATAATAGCCGGACAAGAAAAATGTACAAAACTTTTAAAGCGGTCTGCATGATATAACAATAAATTTCTATAACTATTGTTTTAAATGTATCGGTGGCGTTCAATTGTAATACATGTAATAGAGAGTGTGGCATTTTTTTTCTAATTTACGTAGCTTTCATATTATATCCTAAATTAATATTTTTCATTTTCAATTAATGGTCAATCACCATTTAAGGTATTAGGACCCTAATGGGTACTATCAGGAACTAAAGAATTGACATCATAGGTCAGATGTATACCTTAAAGTACACCTGTATGCAAAATTTAAACAAAGTTTACCGTACGGAAATCAAGTTATGGCCACTTTTCTGAACTCAAGCTAGGATGTTATGAGGGCCCTTTTTTAGAAATGAGGAACCTTTAAATAATCTGCAATAACATTCTAATGAAAAATGTTTTCCCATAAATTTTTGGTAAGAAAAAAATAGTACCATTCAATTCACAATCCACATAAGCAAAATTATGGTTTCTACTTAAAATTTATGAAATCTGTATAAAAATGTTACCCTACCCCACCCATTTTTACTACATGTCTGACCATTTTTCTACTTAGGGAGCCTAATTCAAAAAATTCTTAAAATTTACCCAAATGAGTGCCTGTTTTCAAAGTTTCCCTAAATTTTTAAAAAAGTATATTGGTTGATCTTGTAAAATATGAAATACTTTTACCGTCTAGTTTTGATTATATTACACTTTGAAAATATCAGGTACAATATTTATTACTAGATTTAGCATAATTTAGCCAATAAATACCTATATAAATTAAAAATTCAAAATTAAACACTTTTTTCTTTCCATATGGGACATGAGAGATACATAAATAATGTTAAAAGAAAAAAAGAAAGAAAAAAAAAGTTGACCCTTCTGGGGATTGAACCCATGGCCCTCATTTTTAATGTAGTTAACAGTAATTCTAGCCTATTTAAATACTCTTCAAAGCGGAGGTAATGCATTAGGGTGCTAATACCTTAAAGTCCATCTTTTGAAACATATTATAATTCAGCTTAACTTGACAGCAAAATTTAAGCATAATGTCACTTTAAGGTTTAATGGTGGAGGAAGACATTGGTGCCCCTCTGTGCATTTTTTCAGGCATAAGCTACATTCCATAAGCTATCTGAATTGCAGCTGCACAATTTTGGCAAATAAAATAATACAATTGTGTTTAATATATTTGAATGTAATAGCTTTGTATGTATGGAAATAAATGAGCATAAATGAAAATGTAACCAAAACAGGTAACTTAATGTGAACAGCAAGCAGTCTTAAAGAATTAACTAATATGTAAAACATTACCTGAGCTGATGTGGATACAAAGCCCTGCGGTGATTTAAGATTAAGGACATGAAATGACGAGGACATCCAACATATACACATCAGATATTTCTCTTCCACTATCCGACACCTATGAAAACAGATACACAAATGTAGAGGATCATTTATTATGAAAAAATGAAAATATAAAATAGCAGAAATGTGTAATGTACACAATTTTCAAAGCCAGGCCTCAAATTGTTTTTGAATAATTTCAACCTTGGTATTACTATTAATATTAACATTGAATGTCATGCTTGAGAAAAACTGTGAATTCATTTGATTTTGTGTGCATGAAAATTTGTTTTTGTCAAAAAGGACATTTTCATGGGTTCTCAAATTCATAAATTCTCTGGGTTTTTTTGCAATTAATGTAACAGCAATAACTGAAAGAAAACGATATAAAGTTTCCTTTGTATTCATGAAATCCATGAAAAGTCAGTCCCCCACAAATAAGTGATTTTGCAGTATCTGCCCATTCCGTTAATCAAAACAAATAACATATACTTACTTTGTATCCTTTCTTAAGAAACCAGCCAAGACAGGTTTTGTTGAAAGAACGGCTCCATCAAGTCCAATTGAAATGACCTTGACCTCTGACCCTGCTGTCATGCCAACCACATAAATTTTCCCGTCAAACACTTGCAGTTTATTATAGTTGACTGTATCACTGTAACGAATTTCAAAATATAGATTAAGTGAGTGATTAAAGTGTATACAACTTATTTAAGTTTTTTTTGGATTTTACATTGAAGGTCCTATGGAAACTCTTCAGCATTACTCGTGGAGGAAGACCTTAGGTGCCTCAATGGAACCACCAACATTCCATAAGCTAACTGGATAGCTTTCTCACATGAAATAATTTGAAGATGTTGGCGTGGATCAAACCTACAGTGGTGAGAGGCAAGTGGTTTGAAGTCAACAACCTTAACCACTCGGTCATGAATGCATCTTGTATTGCAGCAAATATTCTCCCATTATTATTTCCTTATTTCCTTTTCTTTCAAGTATACCAAGTGAACCAATCTATTTTACAGGTGTAATGATACCAATAAATTGTTGGAACATGGATTGGTTAATGGAATGACTATTAACTCATACATGTTCCTAATCACCGATCCCTGGAGGTAATTGTCAACAAAAATAACATATTCATATTATGATAACTCTCATCAGCATGAAAATTTCAGTTGAATCTTAAACTATTTTGTACATTATTTCAAGCACAAGTGGGAATTTCAGAAGAATTTACACCATTCTGTACATTATTTCATGCGCTATAGGGAATCTGGAAAGACCCTTACACCACTTTGTTCATTGTTTCAGGATGAGTGAGAATCTCAGAAGCATGTAATTGTAACACCACTTTGTACATTATTTCATGCACAATTAGGAATAACTCTGTACATTAAAACAGCGGAGGAAATCTCAGTAGAACCACCAACATCCCTTAATCTTGCTGAATAACTCTCACATGACAGTATCAGAAGCTCCTTGTGGTATTCAAACCCATAGTGGTGAGGATTTAAAGTCAATGCCTTAACAAGAAGGCCATGAAAGCTATTCCAGGGTTCTCAGGGACGCTTATTTCGGCGTCCCGGTACGCATGTTTATTACAGCTGGACGCAAATATTTCAGAGCAAGGATTCCACGTACGCTTAATTTTGCCTGGGGACGAATAAACATTACCGATTGTTTACAGCCACAAATACACAAATGCATCAGAGCGTGTCAGTCTATAGGTAGGCAGTCCTATGCACATCGACCCGTGAAGCGATTAGCCAATCAGCGATAATGCTTCCGATCATTGATCAGACTAATGTATACACGCGCTGTACAGTACATGTAATTACCAGATATAATACGAGGTGATAATTTTATATCTTTGATCAACAGTTGATTGGAAATTAGCAAATTTTACCGACAAAGGGATAAAAATATCGACTATTTACGCCGCAAGTTTAAAGACTGTTTCTCAAAATACAAATGAGTGTAATTTTGAATGATTGTCGAATATTTTCGGCATTTTCTAGGCACAATTTTGCTTTAGTTTCATTCTTGCAAAAACTTTATATAAGAGTATTAAGAATTTAAGATATTGTGCCGAAATGCCAGGACAACAAACCAAAATACACATATGCTTTTCTTTGATATCTAGATTCTATCCGAAAATTGATCCCGAACATCGGCGATTTCACGTTCGCCAGAAACCTTAAAATTTCGCAAAAATTCTCGGTTTCCAAGCCAAACATGCGAATGAATTGTTCCTTTATTATTTAATCAACATTAAATCTTTAAATATCAATCTTCAATTTGCCCCCTTTTGAAGATATTTGCTAAAATAATTGTCGATCAGAAATCTCTTACACACTGTGTGACGCTGTACACGATTTTCCTATTCATTCCGCTAAACGCTGCCTATATACTTTTACGTTTTTTTTTTACAAATATAAACTTTTTGTCTTTAGAGTGGACTTATTTAACCAGAATAAAATTTGATTTGGTATAATGGTATAAAAGTGAAAAAAAAAACGATTTCCATGTGTTGATGCATTATAATGAAATAATTTCATAATAAATTACTAACAACAAAACAATAATTATAGAATCTACTATGTAGTTCAAAGTTTCTTTTGAATAACTATAAACTTTGGAAGACTCTTGAAGATTCAAAATATCAGCAATGCTATTGTGAGCATTGAATGACTAATCTGTAAACATATTAATTGCGACAAGCTTTTGGACTCCCAACTTTTTCAGGGTTGGGAGTCCATGGACTCCATGTTTTAAAGTCCTAGTGAGAACCCTGTATTCTAGTACATAATAAAACTTCCTTTTGAAAAGATAAAATTTTATATCTATAAATTTCCATTATACCTGTTAGATAATTCAACATCCCAAGCCTGGCTACCGTCTCTCATCTGTAGGGCATAAACTTTCTCTGCTGTGAGAGCTACAACAAGTCCACTCTCTCCAACAAACTGTACCACACCTCTGTAAATTTATCAATAAAAAACAAATATTTCAATCCTGAAGAGTTCAAATAAATTAAACTTTATCTATCATGGTTTCACACTCTCTGAAGTCTTGCTCAAATGGGAAGTTTAAAGGAACTCCACTGAGATTTTTTGACTAAACTGAATAACCAATTGGAAATCATTTTTTCGAGATTAATGTTCCACTTGAGGTAGGTCTAGACCAATAACTTGTGTGCAAAATTTCAGTACATTTGCTCCTTCTGTTTTTCCAATAATTATCTAATTTATAAAAATGAACAAAAATTGACAGCTTTTCTCTGAAAAAGGCTTAACAGTAACACAAAAATATGATTTTCAACTTATTTCTGAGGCTGTTTGCACGTCGTTCTCTTTTAAGTGCCTCAGATATCTTATGTTTACAAGTAATTCAAATTTTATGTTTTCAGGTTTTCTTACCTAAAAAAGCCTTTAAGGATTGTAGAATTTTTTTATCAATAGCATTAAATGCTGTTGCACTAAAACTAAAAGGTGTATGTTAATTGTTATCTAACATGATGGGTCATCACATTCAAAAATTATAGCCATAATTTTAAGTTCAACTCAATCACTACTTTTTACATTTAATGTAATTATTAGTAAATTTACTCTAATACAGGGTTTTCATTTTTATCTGAGGCAACAGAATGATACTCAAAAGAAAACAATTGATTTTGCCAAGGGTGACACTTTAATATACAGGCTGAAAATACAACCAATTTTAACAGCATTTTAACCGATGGTTCGAAACGCCAATTGGTTAATAATGAAAACCCTGGTAATATTCATAAAAAATAATATTAATTTTCAAATAATAAAGGTAAATGATTTTTTTGTTAATTTATTTACTTATGTTTGTCACTGCCATCTAGGTATGACTCCCATTGCAGGTTTCCGGATCCTGGGCTCCATGCAGCGACACGACGACCACCCAACACAGATACCAAAATATCTCCATTATAGATCATATCATCCACCTCCCCTCGACGCCCCTCTTCAAACACTTTCCTCCAAACTGAAAAAAATAGTTTAACATTTTTGTTTTTCAAACAAATTATATTTATATTCCAAAGAAAATTAAAATCCAATGTACAGTTTATGTTATTTTCGATTCAAATTATTTCATATTACTTTTTATTGGCATGTAATGACCTACATGTATTAGTGTTTCAAATGACTGCTTCATGAATGTTGTAATTAAAGCTATTTGCATTTAGAATAATGTATGATAATTGGTTTAAATAAAAAAAAGGCTTTAAACTAGATGTGTCCATAGGACACGGGTGCCCCCACCGCGCCACTGTTCTGTCAATCTTTTTACTAAGTCAAGGGAAATAACTCTACAAATACTGGATAAATCCACAAGCGAAACCCCAGGTGCAAATCTAAATATGCTGAGCAACCTGCCCATAAGGTTTAATGACTATGTCAAATCTTTTTTGAGTAACTTGCGACACAAGTTGAAAATTGCAAAAATTTTCTAAGTGAAGGGCAATAACTCTAACAAGAACTGTCGGAGGACAGTAACGCTCGACTATTCGAAAATTTGTCACAAGGGTGTTTCATTGAGTATAATAATGCTTACCTATATGAATACATAAAATTGTCCGAAAAGGTACAAACTCTTCAAGTTTCAATACATTCCCTTCAGTAGTTATGGAGAGACAAGCTTACATGCAAAAACTTTACCAAGAATTCATGAGTCGAAAAAGGGGCATAATTATGCAAAAAAAGCAAATCAGAGTTATGGGACTTGTACCAATCATCTTAGATAATCACAGAGACCAAGTGTGTGAAGTTTCAATCCATTCCCTTCAGTAGTTATGGAGATACCAGCTTACATGCAAAAACTTAACCAAGAATTTCTAAGTCGAAAAAGGGGCATAATTATGTTAAAAAGCAAATCAGAGTTATGGGACTTGTGCCAATCATCTTAGATAATCACAGAGAACAAGTGTGTGAAGTTTCAATCCATTCCCTTCAGTAGTTATGGAGATACCAGCTTACACGCAAAAACTTAACCAAGAATTTCTAAGTCGAAAAAGGGGCATAATTATGTAAAAAAGCAAATCAGAGTTATGGGACTTGTGGCAATCATCTTAGATAATCACAGAGAACAAGTGTGTGAAGTTTTAATCCATTCCCTTCAGTAGTTATGGAGATACCAGCTTACACGCAAAAACTTAACCAAGAATTTCTAAGTCGAAAAAGGGGCATAATTATGTAAAGAAGCAAATCAGAGTTATGGGACTTGTGCCAATCATCTTAGATAATCACAGAGAACAAGTGTGTGAAGTTTTAATCCATTCCCTTCAGTAGTTATGGAGATACCAGCTTACACGCAAAAACTTAACCAAGAATTTCTAAGTCGAAAAAGGGGCATAATTATGTTAAAAAGCAAATCAGAGTTATGGGACTTGTGCCAATCATCTTAGATAATCACAGAGAACAAGTGTGTGAAGTTTCAATCCATTCCCTTCAGTAGTTATGGAGATACCAGCTTACATACAAAAACTTAACCAAGAATTTCTAAGTCGAAAAAGGGGCATAATTATGAAAAAAAGCAAATCAGAGTTATGGGACTTGTGCCAATCATCTTAGATAATCACAGAAAACAAGTGTGTGAAGTTTCAATCCATTCCCTTCAGTAGTTATGGAGATACCAGCTTACATACAAAAACTTAACCACAGGGACGCCGACGCCGACGCCGACGCCGACAAATGGGTGACTGCATTAGCTCGATTATTCTGCGAATAGTCGAGCTAAAAATACTAAATAAATCCAGACAAAAATAACTGGTGCACAACTGCACATGCTGATCAATATTCCTGTAAAGTTACATGACTCTAGGTCAAATACTTTTTGAGTTACATGCGACACATGTTGAAAATTGCAAAATTTTACTAAGTCAAGGGCAATAACTCTTAAAACACTAAAAATATCCAGACGAAAATACCCAGGTGCACAACTACACATGCTGATCAACATTCCTGAAAAGTTTCATGACTCTAGGTCAAATACTTTTTGAGTTACGTGCGACACAAGTTGAAAATTGCAAAATTTTACTAAGTCAAGGGCAATAACTCTGAAAATACTAAAAATATCCAGACGAAAATACCCAGGTGCACAACTACACATGCTGATCAACATTCCTGTTAAGTTTCATGACTCTAGGTCAAATACTTTTTGAGTTTCATGCGACACAAGTTGAAAATTGCAAAATTTTACTAAGTCAAGGGCAATTACTCTGAAAATACTAAAAATATCCAGACGAAAATACCCAGGTGCACAACAACACATGCTGATCAACATTCCTGTAAAGTTTCATGACTCTAGGTCAAATACTTTTTGAGTTACATGCAACACAAGTTGAAAATTGCAAAATTTTACTAAGTCAAGGGCAATTACTCTGAAAATACTAAAAATATCCAGACGAAAATACCCAGGTGCACAACTTCACAAGCTGATCAACATTCCTGTAAAGTTTCATGACTCTAGGTCACATACTTTTTGAGTTACGTGCGACACAAAAGTGAACGGACGGACGGACAGACGGACGGACAAGGGTAAATCTAAATGCCCGCCACTAACGTGGGGGCACAAAAATGATCAATAAACAAGAGCGATCAGTAATCACATGTGTCGCCTTATGATGGCCAATTTCATGTTGGGACAAATTTTGTGACAGACGGACAGTGCACAACTAGACTAACCACTTTGTACTGATCATTCCTGTAAAGCTTGGAAAAAATTGCACCAGTAGTTTATGAGGAGTAGTCTGGACAAGCTTTTGCGTATCTGGCAACACACAGAAAAAAACACCTTTTATCAAAGGACCATAACTCGGCCAAAACGGACGGACAGACAGACAGACGGACAGACAGACGATGGAGAAGTGATCCCTATATGTCGCCACTACTCCGTAGAGGCGACACAAAAAGCTGAAACTCCTTGAAAGTTATTTCCTTTTTCTTTAAGAAGTATCTGTTTTGGGACAAAATAGAACAATTTCTTTTTAAAAGTCCTTCTTTGTAGTAGAAAACTATTATTGCTGTGATATAAACCCTTACTAAGTTTTCCATTAGCTGTATTCAATGAAGCTATGACATTTTTCTCAGATGACACAAACAATTTCTTTCCACCTGCTGAGCCCCCGACCTGCTCCCAGTATGCAGTTTTATACCTTCCTATATACTGCTGCCGCCTGAAATTCAAGAAAATTACTCACTTGAAAAAAAAGAAGTTTCGTATCAAAACAGTTTACAATACAACGCGACAATCATGCTGTCCATTATTTACTAAAGCACAAGTTGGTTGGATAGATATGCCAATCACCAAGCTTGTATTCCAAAAGAAGCAAGATGCCTTGTACGGTGTGAAAAAGCATCGGTTTGTATTGATTTATTTGTGCTGCCGGAGATGGTACATAAATGAAATTTACACATTGTAAATATTAAAAAGCGGCTTATAAAGTTTTAGCCAGAACTAGGGGAGGGGTAGCTTAAGGTCTTCAGCTACATGTACCATAGAATTTTAGAATGCGTTTCATGGAACATGCAAACTTTCCTTAATGATGGACAAATTTCTATTGTTGGTAATTGACCCAATTATCAGAGCCCAACAACAATTATTTCCGGTGTTTTTTTTTTTCATTTTTAAAGGTGTTGAAAATTAAACTTAATGAAACTAAAAAGGATTATTATCACTATTTCAATTGATGTTATTAACGCTCTTTTTTTTCTCGCCGTCTGGATATTCGTACTTTCTTTACTGTAGCCGACATGGCGATTAATCTCTAAAAAGTAAAAGTAAACATACGAAGACAATTGCTGTTTCTTGGTTAAAATCCTTACTTAAAGTCATAATATAACATTTGCATTTAGCCAATATTATACATTAGCCAATACAGTGCATTAGCCAATACAGTGTGTCCTGGCTAGCCGTACATGACTCACGTACGGCTAGAACTTTTGGCTAGGCACTTCCACTATATATAGTTTTATCAAGGTAGTCTTCACTTTACTTCATGGCATGTTCGATGAATGAATACCAACATGTCAGATTCCTGGCACGATTATTGGTGGACTTTCCCTACCCGCTATTGGTCTGTCTTCAGCGCTCACGTCATGTCATAGTATATATTATATAAACGGGTATGCTGAAGACCCTAAGCTACCCCAGTCCCGTACCCAATATCATCTTAATTCCTACTTTCCTAGAACTCTCAGGTATTGGAATAGCCTTCCATATCAGGTCAAATCCAGTCCCAGCCTAGATGCCTTCAAGGATAGGCTGGCGACAGACACCTTCTAGTCCCCACCCCCAGTATGTTTGTAATCTTGCACTCTTTCTTTTATCTTGCACCTTTTTTATCTGTGATCTTTATACGCGGAAAGTCCGAGCGGGGCCAAAGGCCCCGCGAGGGCTGTAGCACTCTGAGATAACATGTATTACGCGTATCAATTCAAATGATATCAAATTAAAAGTAAATGAAAATTTCAAAAAAATATATATCCTATACCTAAGGCCATAGAAAATTAATCTTAGACTCTCATCCAGGTTTCAAGAAATAATTGGGGCGGGTGGGTGGAATTTATAATTTATAATTTATTTTATCCATCACTTTTAAGACCTGAAAAAACAGAAATGTATGAATATATTGATGAACGTCGCATCATTTCCACCCAGATTTTGATCAAAACTAAACCCAAAGGCCAAACCAATCACAAACAGTTTTCTTGTTTACTGCATCATATATTTCACATATGACGTCAGACGAACATTTTGACAATTTTACTGATCGAAAACGAACGTATTTAAAATCTTGATCACTAGAAGCTGTAAACCTCAGTCTGATTTTTATGCGTTCGTCCCGCGAATATTCAACCACGATTTTCGGACGAATTTTCGTCCACAGACGTCTGCGAAATGCAGGGTTCCCGCTGTCGCTCGCCAATGGCGCCAAATGCGACAAAATATTAATTCTGGCGCATAAAATCTTTAATTTGCGAATTTAACTGGCGCCAACGTAAGATAAAAGCATCCAACAACTAGTACACTTAAATGTCATAAGCGGCCGCGTCAATTACATAAGCGGCCCAAATGTGAAAGGTCACGCACTATTAGTTTGTTTATCAAACTGTATAATCGGGTACCGTATAATCAATTATGTCATCAATTGTGTGACACTTCGGGAACATGTGAAGATGAAACTAATTTTGACCCAGAGGGAACCCTGGAAATGAACAATTTTTTTTTATGAAAATAAATTATTTTGGGGCGGAAAGATTTTGATACGGGCGGGCGAGGATGAGAGTCTAAAAATTAATTTTCTGTAGCCTAATGAGCTGTGAAAAAATCCTTAGTTAACTGGGCGCCGCCATTTTGAAATCCTTTTGAGCTAAATATAGATTTCAGAGCGCTTTTAATGAGCGTCTACATAATTTAGACTATTGCTAGCAGACGCATGCTAAATAACACTTCCGGTGAAAGAATGACGGTAAACATGCACTTCATTGATAATAAAAATAGTAACGATAATAAATATAAAAAAGTTACTTTAACATAATTATCCTTTTTGATAATTTAGTGCATTAAAAATAACGTTAAAACAACAACTGTGATTAGAGATTAACAAAAATGGCGGACGGGATTTTCCAAACGCCGACGCATGCGCAGTGGTTCCCCTTTACGTTCGGAGATTTACGGAATAAGACCGAGCGTCCAATGATAGGTTGAACACCACCAATTTATTGCAAGAAAGATCTGGTTTACATGTACACTAAACATGTTATGCTAAAATCATAATTCATAAGGGCTTTCCGCGCCATAGGTAGCATGTAATTTCATATTATTTTAGTATGCACCTAATACTTTTAACACAGTTTTCCTGACAAGCGCCTCCCAGTCCCATTGATTGTTCAGTAGTAACATGTAGATAGATGACTAAGATGTACCCCTCCCCCCCCCCCCAAAAAAAAAATTAATCTGCTTCATTTCCTATTCAAGAATTTCATGAACGACAATTCCTCTTACTGTAGGTCGACTTACGACGATCTTGGAGTATTCGATCTACTAGCCTAAACACTGCTAAACTCTATAAAAAAATATTCACATTTCAAATTTTGTCTCTTATGGAATAGAGCGTATCTAATCAACATATCAATTTCCTTAATGATATTATGTATACATTCGAAAAGATATACCAATCAAAACTGCCAACTTGGTCCTCATACAGAGCAGAAATACACAGGAAACATGCCAAAAACGTGCTGAATACAAGGATAAATCCACCGGTAGACGCCATTTTGGAAACGATGTATGGTACCTAAAGTACGTAAAGTGGCGTAAAATTGTAATGTGGCGTACAGCGGTATGTTACTACCGACATCAACATTCTCGCATATAAAATTAAAATTCTGTCTTAACAATTCATTTCAATTCTATTTGAATAATTTAGTAATATCTTTTGATTTGATCTTACATGCCAAGAAAAATTAATTGATATACAGTACTAATGATATACCGAAATTAAGGTGTAAAAGCGTTAATTAGTTTTGTGATTCCTATTTTGATGTATATTGATAATAAAAAATTAATAAGACATACACACTAAGAAATCTAATGCATCGACTAAACAATATTATATTTTATATTTGAGACATGAATTTCATCATTAAATCAAACTTAATGATAATAACAATTATAACATAAAATTTCACACACAAATAAAAACAATCGCTACTGTACATGTGTTCCTAATTTGTTATTAATGTTCTAAAAGTAACTATGTTTTAATCTAAAATTTGATTAAAATATATATTAAATCAAGTGTGAAATAGTTTACACCGGATCTGTCATCCATTTTAGACAGTCAATGATCACCTTTTATCTATAATAAAATTTAAATCAACAATTGAAACTGGAATTGCTAAATTTGTTCCAATAAAAAGAATAGGATAAAAAAAATCCCTACCCTGGATAACAAAGGCAATTAAAAAACGCATGACAAAAAAGAGACCATCTATACCAAAAACTAAAAAAACATAAATCAAATCATGAAATTCAAAAAATTGAAAGCACTTATCAAAACTCAAATCAAAACATCTTACGATCAACACTTAGAACACATATTAGAACTTGATGACAATGATCCCACAGACGCCCAAACTAAATTTTCTACTAAAAAACTGTACTCTCACTTAAAAAACTCCAAACAAGAGTCCCAAAATGTAACAACTCTCAAAGACCAAACAACAGGCTATCTTAAATCAAACAACCGCGACAAGGCCAATATATTGAACAATCAGTTCCAATCAGTTTTCTCCAGTGCCTCTCCACTGTCTCTAAAACAAACTTGCATGCAAAAACTTTATTACCTTGACCCCAAAAAATACTGTAAATGCTCCCAAATGGATGATATATCTGTCAGCAAAAATGGGGTGCTGAAACTTCTTGCCAACCTAAAGATAAATAAAGCTGCAGGCCCAGACCTTGTTCGGTCGGTTGTCCTCAAAGAACTGAGGAATGAAATCACAGATATCATCACAATTCTTTTCCAAAAATCTTTATCCTCTGGTACAATTCCCTCTGACTGGACCAAAGCCTATGTTTGCCCTATTTACAAAAAGGTGACAGCACAGATCCAGCCAACTATCGACCGATTTCATTAACATGTATCCTTTGCAAAAAACGATCGAACACATTGTCGCCTCACATCTCTCTTCACACTTCAGTAATCACAACATTCTCTTCGACCTTCAACATGGCTTTAGGGAGAAACGCTCATGTGAAACACAGCTTATTGAACTAACAGACTCACCTGGCAACAACATCTCAGCAGGGAAACAAACAGATCTTATTCTCCTTGACTTTAGCAATGCCTTTGATAAAGTAAATCACCGTAAACTTCTCCTTACCCTTTAAGAAAACGGTGTCTCCACACAAATTCTCAATTGGACACGTTCCTTCCTGATAGGTCGGAGCCAAACTGTTGTACTGGAAGATGAACACTCTACAGAAGTCCTTGTAAACTCTGGTGTCCCCCAAGGCTCCGTCCTTGGCCCACTCTGCTTTCTGATCTACGTTAATGAACTTCCATCTTCTGTCTCCAAGTCTCAAATTCGCCTCTTTGCTGATGACACTGTGGTTTACATTACTATAAACTCGTCCTCAGACTCACAATCCCTTCAGGAGGATCTTAATAAGATGCAAATCTGGGAAAGGGAGTGGGACATGGAATTCAACCCCTCAAAATGTCAAGTCCTTCACATCACTAAAAACAAAAAAGTCATCAACAACAAGTACTCCCTTCATGGCCAAGCTTTAATATCAGTTCCTAGCTCAAAATACCTAGGCCTTGACTTGTCCACAGACCTAAACTACAACACACATATCTCAAGAATTACATCAAATGCAAACAAAACCCTAGGATTCATAAAACGAAATATCAATACAAAAAATGAAAAAGTAAAACATCTAGCTTATAAATCCCTAGTAAGACCACAGTTAGAATACGCATCAACTATTTGGAGCCCCTACACACAATCAAACATCCAAAAAAATAGAGATGGTCCAAAGACGAGCGATACGCTGGGTAAAACAGGATTACTCCCCTTTGTCATCAGTTACAGCCATGCAGAAAGATCTTGGCTGGCGTTCTCTCGAGCATCGCAGACTAGACTTTAGACTTATTATGTTTTTTAAAATTTACCATAATCTAGTAGCCATTAGCCTTCCCACCTACATTAAAACTCCATCTAGGCTTACTAGACATATGCATCCCCTCTCTCTTAGGAAAATACAAGTTACATCAGACTACCATAAGTTCTCCTTCTTCCCCCACTGTATCACACTTTGGAACCAGCTCCAAAGGAACATTGTCACCCTGCCTGATCTAGATCAATGCAAACAGGCAGTGGTTAAGATACAGTATTAGTTGACTTGTTGTGTTTTTACTTTTAAATCTTTCTTTCACCCTTACTAATAAAAATATCTTAACAATGACCAGAAGTTTTCAATGTCTCTCACTGTCCTGATCATGTTCATTTTCAAGTTTTTACTTTCTCTCACACCTTTTACTAACACACCCGATGCGCACAATTCCCTGCCTATAACACTCGCGAGAGGGATTGGCAGTACTCAGAGATAGATAAACAATTTACTTACATAGTAGTTTAATACCGATGGAAGGTAGTAATCAAATGCCAAACGAGATTAAATGTAATTTAGTAAATATAGTTTTAAAAATGTGTAGTCTGTTTTAAAGCTTATTGGTGTATGAGAAGGTTTATGTATGAAAATAGTTTCCCATTCATGTGATATTTTATTTGTTTATTTACGTCGCTTTCTCACATAAACAAATAAAATAAAATTCATATATTATACATTTAAGATACATGTGAGACAAATCAATTGAGATTTATAAGAGACATATGTAACCATTATGTGACCCATGTACTTGTAGGCTATATATTGTAAATGTGTTGCCTCACAGACCAGTAATAACTGATATTTACGTATCATACAAAATTATTGTTGTTTTTGCGCATGATTACTAGCTGTCATATGTTACCCCCTTTCTCTCGGAATACCAGCATGCTTCTATTCGATACAAATTTCAAGTCAATTTCATAATGTTTTCCCCTTGATCTTATTCTCCCAATATTATTTATTTACCAGCCAAATTTTACTCTTTTCAACATGCTTTACCCTGGACTCAATTTTCCTAACTTATTTACCAATCAATGACATACGACACAAATACAGGCTCGTCTCCCCCTTTTTATCAATTTTATTTATATCAATGACATACTTTACTACACTATTACATTATCAACTTTGAATGTTATTACTTGTTTTCGCTGTTGCTGTTGTTTCTTTTTGTTGTTGTTGTTGTTGTTTTCTTCTTCATCTCTCTTAGATTACTATTGCTTATTGCAAAAACTAATACAATTAACAGCCTATAATAGATATGTATATTTGTATATAAAAAAGGTGTCAATTTTTTCAGTGGTATCCCCGTCAAATTGTTTTGTAATTCTTTTGTCATATTGTGAGTTATTAATATTTAGCACATGAATTCAGTACATGTACTTACTTTACTGAAAATGGTACGCCTTGGCGAGCATTCTTTATTCATTTTTACAGTACTTATCATTTAGGTTCAACTCACATTTGTTAAAATGGTAAATTTTTTGCAATGTTGTCATTTTACTGTGGTCATTGACTAAATAAAAGGACTTTGTTGTTGTTGTTTTTGAAATTAATTTTTAAAAAGTCACACTGGCTTAAACTAGAGTGTCATCACATCCGCAAAAGCGCAATCAGTTTAGTGATTGTCTAACATGAGACATACGGTTCAAACCCTTTTTCTTTTTCTTTACTTTTGCAATACATTTTGAATGAAATGGTATAGTGCTTGCAAACATGTAGATAAAGTTGTGAAGCAACAGCCACATAAATTATACTGTACGTTTTGTCCCGTTTTTACTGTATATACGGAACTGAAATGACAGTTATTATAAGTTAACCTCACTCCAGAGTATGCCCATTGACATGGCATATGTCTGTTATGCGTTAATTATCTCTCTTGCGACGAGAAGATGTCCATTTTTCCGGCAGATAATACGTACTTTAGTCTTTCAATTTGTCTTTAATAGGATGAAACATAAATAGTTTCCGAACGTCAGTTACTACAATGTATATGTATTATTTTTTTTTTATTTTGATTAGATTTATTTATCTTTAAGCATAGTTTGTACCCATTTCGGTAAGAACATTATTACAACTATACAAGGCTTATAATCAAATGATATTGCTTTTTGATATATTTTTTTTAAATCACAAACTATAGAGATATATGCACATACATATTTTAGCGGCTGAACTCAGTAAATTGTTGTTCTTTACTATTATATTTTGTAAAATTGCATATAACCAGAGACAATATATACCATATTACAACATATAACTTGAGATACATAAAATCATTCGGAGCCGAATTGGTTTTTGGCCGAAACATCATATTTGCTTAAAGCCGATTTTTCGTATAATAAAAACTCTTTTCGCTATTAATGGGCAATCGGAATGTCCTCGGCTATTATCCTTAATTCGAATACTGACGGAAAGAGCCGAAAAGTTGCGATTGTACTAAGGGTCAAGGCCGTAACTTACCCAAACTTGTGAAAGAAGAAACGCCGTGCGTGTGATTAATCAGAATTATTTAATAGATATAAGCAAGGATTGACAATGTAAATGTTTGGTATGGTTATTTTAAAAAGAAATTTTCGTTTTATTAATTTTTTTCTCTAATACTACTCCTTGTGTCGTGAGAATAGAGTGGAAATTTGACAACATGTGATGTTGGTTCCAAAACAGGTTTCGTTCCACCTGAATAAACACAGAATCTAAATAAAGTCTACAAGGCGTGTACTATTTGTATTTAATATTAAGTTGAAATAACTTGTTCTTCTTACAGATTTACTTACAGAAAAATAATAAAGTCTATAAAATTGTAACATTTCTCTTGTTTGGAACTTTTGCTCTGGTCAGTCTTGCAGTCAAAAATTATACAAATATATTTGTATAATTTTTGACTGCAAGACTGACCACTTTTTACAAACTGATATTAGTTGATATGAAAAAGGCAAAGCCTCAAAGCGAGCTCAATTTACTTTTACCGTGTCGTGTAATAGTATAAAAAATCGTTCATTTTTTAAATTTACATTTTCCGTTTTAAAAACTGTCGTTCGGTATTTTATACACTGCTTCCGTTTATTCTGGTTCCCTTACCTATTATGGTTCCCATATAAGTGTGCAGTACACCAGTCTACGCTTCCATTTTCAATCAGAATACCTCAGCTTTTATTGTTATTTTGTAATTCGAAAAGTTGTGATGTGTCAATTCAGTACTTCGGACGAAAGTTTTCAAAACCATCACTATCTAGCAGGTACCGTAAAGCTCGTTTTGTGAGCAGTCCCTTCGCTCTTTGAGCTCCTTAATATGAAATTAGGCAAAGCATGCAGTACATGTATGAATGGGGAAGTCAGTTAAAATAACATTCATTTTTACAGTATGTCTAGTCCAACTAATTGTACTGCGCGACGAGATATTGTGCTATTTTCGTGTCTGGGCAATATCTCGCCAGATTCTGCCCCAGAACGAAAATATCTCAGAATCAAGCTTTGGCACGTCAATATATTTTGACTACAGTATGTCTTACTTTATTTTTTGAGATATGGGTAAAATATTCATATATCATTGTGCATTTTATCATTTTAATAGTGTCGTCATCCTGTTAGAGTCCTCATTCTGTTGTTTTTTTTCACATGTGTTTATTGTGAGAGTTTGTGTATTAATAATCAGGGCTGGGCTCTCGATCAACCAAATCTGTCCCCCACCAAAATAGTATGTTTTTTTCCCCCCTAACAGAGGTAAAAATTCCCCCTCTAAACATATAAAGTTATAAAGACAAAAAATGAAAACTCATGTTGTTTTTGAAAAGTAAAATCCATCTATTTGACAGCTATTTTGTAAGCGGAATATTGTATACAGTACTGTACATGTCTGCACGTTTCTGTTTGTTTCCCCCCCCCCCCCCCCAAAAAATGTACTGTCACATATTGGCCTTTTATCCAGTAAAAATGCTAAAATTTCAACAGAAATATGCAGAAAAAACCACATTTCCCATCAACAATTCGATTTCAAATTGTTTATTCATGAAATCATTTTTTTTGTCTTCAAAATGTTACATCAACCACGGTAAATTTTGCCGTAAATTACAAACTTGTAAGTTTTGTTTTCATGATACTTGATGAAATAACTGATCATGGAAAACGATCTTATAATAAACAATAAATTTAATTTTATATAATATACATCAGCAACAACTAGAATTTGTGGATGTGTAAACAGAAAACAGACAAATTTTCATTTGTCACATATTTTCGCGATGCCGATTTTTACAATTGTTTTACAAAGTCAAGAAAAGGAAGCATTGTCTTATTAAAAGGTGTGTTATAACACTAGAAATGCAGTTTCACTTTAGGTCCATATATTGTTCATGTTAGTGGAAATGGAGATATTTGTCTGAATGTGTTCCTCAATGCTTATTTTAGGGGTGGGGGTGGTGGAGTGAATCATAAAGAAAGCTAAGCAGCATAAAGGTCTGATGGGGCAAGGTCATAAAAACTTTTCTTCAAATCTTATCAATCACTTCTGAACAGTTTAGTGTTACTTATTTGGGATTTTTTAAAAAAATAATATGCATGTAAATAAAAAAACAGCTAATATTAAGGTTAGTTTATTTGATATTTGATCATGAAAAAGAGAGGAAAATTCCCCCTGTACACTAAAATTCCCCCTGCTGAGGCCATCCTTAAAAAAATGTTTGTTTGCAGTAACGCGACCTACTCACAAAATTTGCCCCTACTCAAAAGTTTTTTTCATGGTCTGGATAAAAAATTTTTTTTTTTTTAATCAGAAAATTATGCCTTGTGCTTTGTTTTTGTTCTTTTAAAGGTTAATAGAAGAAATAAAATGTATGTATTATTTTATTAGAATTCATTTATCAATTTATTAATTGTTACCAGATTATCAAAGCATAAATTGTCCAGCATTTTGAAATTCCATGTTTATTTGGGAGTACAGTTCAAAAAAAAAAAAAAAAAAAAAAAAAAAATCGACCTACCTACCCACCTTGAAAATTCTGGGTCGGGTTACTGCAAACAAACATTTTTTTAAGGATGGCCTGAGGGTAGCAACCCACTTCCCCCAAATTGGATTGAGGCTCCTGACAATTCAGGAATTATGAATTTCAAAACCTAGCTAAATACCTTTTTCCCATACAGGGCTTCCATTAAGTTTCAAAATTTGGAAGTCAGAGACTTCAAAATCTCTGATATTGGAAGTCACATTATATAGCTAAAGAAGAAAAGTATTAGAGTTTGGAAGTCACAAGCCAAAATCAAGGAGTAAATGACTCCCAAACTTCCATTAACGGAAGCCCTGCCCATACTTTTCAAATCATAACAATCTGTGCCTTTGGGAAAAGTTCTTTAAATGCAAACCTGAGCAGATGTGGGATAGTGCAGGGATAGTTTCAAAGTTTACTTCTGAACTCAATTCATGTTACAGTATTGTACACACATGACAATATGAGCTATTAAGCCGCTGTAGTATATAAACATACAGTAACATAAAGAGGCATAGCATAAATATGAAATAGATAATAATACAATTCATCTTAACAAAATGGAGAGAGACACGCATTTTCAAAGGAGATGATGAACAAATATGTAGAAATGTTATCTATTCTCAAATTTTGTGATTATTTCCTTAACAAATAAACAAAAATTTCTACATGTTAGAAATAGATATCATTGTTTTTAAAAGTAGTCTCCCATAAAACACTGATTCCATTATCATTTATTATGCTCCCCGAAAAATTTCTGGGGAGCATATAGTCGTTGGGTTGTCCGTCAGTCCGTCTGTACGTACGTCCCGAATTCATGTCCGGCCCATAACTTTGTTATTTGAAGTCAGATTTTAAAACTATTTCACAGAAATGATCACCATATTGAGACAACGTGTTGCGCGCAACATTTGGGTCGTTACCTTGAAGGTCAAGGTCACAGCATGACCTTGCAGCAAAATCGTGTCCGGTCCATTACTTTGTTATTTGAAGTCGAATTTTAAAACTTTTTCACAGAAATGATCACCATATTGAGACGACGTGTCGCGCGCAACATTTGGGTCGCTACCTTGAAGGTCAAGGTCACAGCATGACCTTGCAGCAAAATCATGTCCAGTCCATAACTTTGTTCTTTGAAGTCAGATTTTAAAAATATTTCACAGAAATGATCACCATATTGAGACGATGTGTCACACGCAACATGTGGGTCGCTTCCTTGAAGGTCAAGGTCACAGCATGACCTTGCAGCAAAATCGTGTCCGGCCCATAACTCCACTATTTGAAGTTGGATTTAAAAAGTATTTCACAGAAATGATCATCATATTAAGATGACGTGTCATGCCCAACATTTGGGTCGCTACCTTAAAGGTCAAGGTCACAGCATGACCTTGCAGCAAGATCGTGTTCGGCCCATAACTTCCTTATTTGAAGTCAGATTTTACAACTTTTTCACAGAAATGATCACAATATTGAGACGCCGTGTCGCGCGCAACATTTGGGTCGCTACCTTGAAGGTCAAGGTCACAGCATGACCTTGCAGCAAAATCATGTCCGGTCCATAACTTTGTTATTTGAAGTCGGATTTAAAAATATTTCACAGAAATGATCACCATATTGAGACGATGTGTCGCACGCAACATGTGGGTCGCTTCCTTGAAGGTCAAGGTCACAGCATGACCTTGCAGCAAAAGTTGTCCGGCCCATAACTCCACTATTTGAAGTTGGATTTAAAAAGTATTTCACAGAAATGATCATCATATTAAGATGACGTGTCATGCACAACATTTGGGTCGCTACCTTGAAGGTCAAGGTCACAGCATGACCTTGCAGCAAAATCGTGTTCGGCCCATAACTTCCTTATTTGAAGTCAGATTTTACAACTATTTCACAGAAATGATCACCATATTAAAATGGCGTGTTGCGCGCAACATTTGGCTTGCTACCTTGAAGGTCAAGGTCACTGCATGACCTTGCAGCAAAATTGTGTCCGGCACATAACTTCATTATTTGAAGTCGGATTTTACACCTATTTCACAGAAATGATCGCCACAATGAGACATTGTGTCATGCGCAACATTTGGGTCCTTGCCTTGAAGGTCACGGCATGACCTTGCATCAAAATCGTGTCCGGCCTATAACTTCGTTACAGGAAGTCGGATTATACAACTATATTACAGAGATGATCACCATATTGAATTGATGTGTCGCATGCAACGTTTGGGTCGCTACCTTCAAGGTCAAGGTCACAGCATGACCTTGCAGCAAAATCGTGTCCGGCGCATAACTTCGTTATTTGAAGTTGGATTTTACAACTATTTCACAAAAATGATCACCATATTGAGACAATGTGTCGTGGACAATATTTGGGTTTTTTTTTACACTTTGAACTTTGTCTGTGACATAACTCTGACACAACAAGAGGTATACCTTCCTGTGTCCAAAACCTATTCGGGGAGCATCACCCAGTTCAACCGGCTCTTGTTTAAAAGAGATTTTGATATATTTTAATTTTTTATTTCAGATGTAAAACATCTTGAAATTTATAGTGTTCAACACTACTGACTTTTCTGGTAATAAAAAAGAATAAGGAACTCAACAAACATGTCTGCAAGAAGGATTAACAAGATGCGTAACCAGGGACAAGGAGGCGGCACTCGTGTTCATTATGTACGGGCGGACATTGTAACTCAGAAAAGGAATGAGAGGATGGTTCGAGAAGCGTACAGGCGTGAACATAAGATAAGTTCGTACCTAGCGGAGGACGAGAACTTTCCGAGCTTCCGGACTCAGTTGGCGAAACTTGGATTAGAATTGAGAGATATACCAGGTGATGGGTAAGTAAATTTAAATATAATTTAAACTATGTTAAAATTACCATGAAAGGTTCAATTAAAGAATTAAAAAAACAATAGTAAAACTATGAATATCTTTAATTTGCCATTAATTTTTTATACAAAACCTTCTTTTTTTTCTGGCCCATTGTGATGACCCATAATAGGTCTTGTTTCCAATGCCAAAAAGTATGTGTTTTTTGTGTTTTTTTTTTTTCAATTTCAAAATTTCCAATTCAAGTAACAAAAAATAAAAAAATAAAATAAGCAAAATTATTGTCATTTTGCCACTTTAATCGCACTGTGCCGTAGAAAACAGTAAACTTGCATTTTAAATTGTAATATGTGCTTATGTCTAAAATATAAAAGGAGTCTAATTAACCAAATATTTGATTACTTTGCCTTATTTGATGTATACAATATATTGTCAGTTTTTTGTCAATTTGTCTAAAACATTGTAAAAATTCCCAACTCTGGGAAAGTGCTTAGAAAACTGTAACAGCATTACATGAATGTTTGAAAGTCAGTGGTACATAAATGAGCTGCGTCATGACAAAACCAACGTAATGCGCTTGCGATTAGTCTGATTAGGATCCATGCTGTTCGTTTACAAAACCTATTACAAGTAGAGAAACTAATATCGAACGGCATGGATCCTGACCAGACTGCGCGGATGTGCAGGCTGGTCTGGATCCATGCTGGTTGCAAACACATTAAGTTGGTCTTGTCATGACGCGGCTCAAATATGCAAAATAAAATGAAAAAAAATATTTATCTGTACAGAACATTGTGTTCAGCTAATTAATTTTGATATAAAGTATAAACATTTTGTTACAGGAACTGTTTGTTTAGGGCACTCGGAGACCAGTATGAAGGTCATGTACGCAATCATTTCCGCCATAGACAAGACACAGTTAAATATATGAGTGAACACAAGAACGACTTTGAACCATTCCTTAGTGATGATACCACCTTTGAACGACACAGTAAGTACTTCTACATAAGTCTCAGATAGTTATTACAAAATGTATGTTGACGTGTTATTTTGTTGCTATAAATTTTCAACTTTTGATGCTATTTTTCAGAACCTTGAATATGTAAGTTAAATATAAAACCACCTATTATTTGTTTGTTTATAAATTTTTAAAGTATGCATGTACATGTCTATTTGATTTGATGAATAGGCAGTTCAATATTTAACATAAATATAACAAAATAAAAACAACAATTATTCATTTATTTATAAATTTGCAAGGGAATACATGTACATGCCTGTTTGATGAATAGGCAGTTCAGACAATGTTTCTCATCTTTATCTACATTGTACTTAACCTTACTTTGGTACACAAGTCTGTCATCAAAATAATCATAATAAGTAAACACACCAACTACAGTACATGTATTTCCACTCCTTTAAAGAAACACATTTCTAGCTGTACTTAAAACAGTGTCAATAATTAAATCAAAATTTGCAATATGGTGGCTTTAATTGGCACTCAAGTTTTTCTAAATTTATCTGATTTCCTTATTAGAAAGACATGAACCAGTGGACTTGTTCCCAAAAGGGTTGAAAAAAATCTCAGCTAAAAAAACAAACAAAAAAACTGACCAATCAAAGCTGTATAAGAGACATTGTTTTTGTATCATACATTCTGATTAATAATATCATGTCAACATTTTAGTTTCAGGTTTACAGAAACTTGGGACATATGCTGGCAATGATGCAATAGTGGCATTTGCCAGACTGCATGAAGTTAATGTGATCATTCATCAACTCAATTCACCTTTCCTTATGGTAGGTACACATGTACTTCATGAAATATTACCTTGACCTCTTGACCACTAGCAAGTAGATTTTATTCAAATTTTCAAAATTAAGGAATTTAATCATCAAAAATTTGAAACCAAACATATTTAGCTTTACAAATTGTTTACTGTTTAGTTTGGAATAATCGATTCAGTTATGATGGAGAAATAAGTTGAAACATTGCCTTGGGTGAATTCAATGTTAACCTTTTTACTTTCTTTTTCAATGTTTTGAGGGGCTATTTCAGGTGAATGCTGTACAACAATCAAAATTATTACACAAAATTATTTTCTGTATAATTTCTTATTTTGAAAGCTGTGGTAGAGGTTAATGGAAATAATATGATTATTGCAAGAAGTAACATTTATAAAATCTTTGAATTTTGAACAGTTGAAAAACTCTTGTCAGTTACTTAAAAGTTAAACACTGGAACTGATTGGCATTTTCACTTGTACAAATTACAGATTCAAGGAGTTAATGTCAGTTCCCCTTCAACAAGACAGTTACATATAGCATACCATAATGGAGATCACTACTCAAGTGTTAGAAAATGTGGCGATAATACAGAATCTCAAACCAATATCAGATTAAAGGTAAATTTTCAAAAACAATGCAGTTTTTCTTCCTGATTTATGAATGTGTCCTTATTTTTGAGTTAAGATAATATACAAAGAACATAGGCCTAACATAAGCATTACCATGGGGCTTTGCTCCATCAGGTTTACCTATTCTGGTTGATAGGATTTATAACATGGTACATATAGAAAATAAGCTTACAGAACATTGGTACTTCTACTCGGGTGCATGTTTGTGCCTGAAATAATGCACCAAGAGGCACCTTAGGCCTTCCTCCACCAGTAAAGCTGAAAAGTTGCCAAATGACATATACTGTATTGTTGCGACATAAAACCCAACCCAAAAAAAATCCTATAAAATAAGTCTAATGTTAAAGAAAAAGTGTAACTTCAAAAAACCTGATTGACAATAAATATTTGATCTTTGGTATAAAAGGTACTTTAGGAATATGTCTGGAACCAGTTTTTGATAATGATCAAACTTACCAATTCTTTGAAACTATCTCCGTCCAAATAATGTTTTCGCTATTATTATCAGTTTTTTTATTTCTGTAAAGAAAGGCAAATGCTTACTGCCCTATATATTTTCTAAACCTCGCACAATATTCATATGATTGGTGTAATTTATAGATTGGAGAAGATGGACAGAAATCCACAAAGACAGATTATGGCAGTGGGGTATACAGTGACGATGGCGTAGCACGTGCAGTGAGAGACACTGTCCGTCTAGCAGAGGAAGTGATGAATGCTACAGGATGTATGGTGAGTTGATTAAAAACACTGAAATATGGAACTCAACTCACAGGGAGAGAACTTGGTACGGAATTTTTGAAATAGATACAAGTTTCATCATGCAAAATGAGAACAGGTCAAAGTTCAATATTTGTTCTATCTTACAGGATGAGCAGAGAGTATTAGAAAGTCTGACAGACTGTGACTATGATGTGGATGCTACTATAGCTTACGTCCTACAAACTATGGAAACAAACCCAGGTAAGTCACTTTGTGACCTACATAAACTGTTATGTCACTGGTTTGAACCTGTGTCAGGGCAAAATTTCTCTATGATAATTGATTACATACATTGAGTGTAATGGCCAATTGTCTCTTACCACTAATTATACAGGAAGGTTGGTTGGACAGACGGACCATCAAGATACTACCATTAATATGTTATAAAAAATTGCGAAAACCAGACAAAACAAATTTAAAACAGTATGTACACCTTGCCATATCCATATTTCAGGTACTAATCCATATTTGCATGGTTAAGTTTTCACACAACCATGTTTGAATGAAGAGTGCAAATAAATAAATAAACTGATTATTACAAATTATTCCTCCCCATGCCTAAGACAGACAATATGTTATTGTAAAGATGTTTATATGTCCAGTATTGTAATCAATTTCAATATTTCATACAGACTTCAAAGACGACACGACCTCCCTCGCCTCTCAGATGACCTCCACGGACAGTGGTATATGGTCTGAAAGCAGCACTACGCCTACCAAACATGATGTTAATGGTAATACTTCACAGGTCAAAGGTCATGTGAGAGACGACAGTTATGGTGGTAGCTCTGGGTATGGTTCACTAAATAGCCAGGGTGGAGCTAGACCAAAAGTCTTTCAGGAGCCAAAGGTATGTATTTTGCAAGAAATAAGAAATTTTGAAAGACTTATGGATATAGATTTGTCTTAATTTGTCTTACAAAGGTTGTTTCTAAGTTCAGATTTAACACATTTAGGCAGCAAACTAATATAGAAATCCGTCTTTCCAAGTATTCTTTTGTTTGAACATAGCTGAGAAATAAGGGCATACATAGACTTACTTTTTTAGCTCGACTATTCGATAAGAATAAGTAGAGCTATTGCAGTCACCCGAGCGTCGGCGTCGGCGTAACCACTTATGTTAAAGTTTTTGTAATAGTTCAAATATTTTCAAAGTCCATAGACATATGGCTTTGAAACTTTGCACACTTGTTCACCATCATGACCCCAACCTGTAGACAAGAGGAGGTAACTCTATCAAGCATTTTGACAGAATTATGCCCCTTTTTTGACTTAGAATTTACGTTAAAGTTTTTGTAATAGTTCAAATATTTTCAAAGTCCATTGACATATGGCTTTGAAACTTTGCACACTTGTTCACCATCAAGACCCCAACCTGTAGACAAGAGGAGGTAACTCTATCAAGCATTTTGACAGAATTATGCCCCTTTTTCGACTTAGAATTTACGTTAAAGTTTTTGTAATAGTTCAAATATTTTCAAAGTCCATTGACATATGGCTTTGAAACTTTGCACACTTGTTCACCATCATGACCCCAACCTGTAGACAAGAGGAGGTAACTCTATCAAGCATTTTGACAGAATTATGCCCCTTTTTCGACTTAGAATTTACGTTAAAGTTTTTGTAATAGTTCAAATATTTTCAAAGTCCATTGACATATGGCTTTGAAACTTTGCACACTTGTTCAACATCATGACCCCAACCTGTAAACAGGAGGAGGTAACTCTATCAAGCATTTTGACAGAATTATGCCCCTTTTTCGACTTAGAATATACGTTAAAGTTTTTGTAATAGTTCAAATATTTTCAAAGTCCATTGACATATGGCTTTGAAACTTTGCACACTTGTTCACCATCATGACCCCAACCTGTAAACAGGAGGAGGTAACTGTATCAATCATTTTTTTTACTATCAAGCACTAAGAATAGTCGAGCGTTGCTGTCCTACCGACAGCTCTTGTTTAATGTTTTGATCATATAATTGATTCTACCCATGTGACCAGTGCAGACAAAAATCAGCTGTCACCTTGTTGTTGTCTGATCATGGTCTGCACTGTTTGCAATTCAGTCAATAAATATTTTCCTAAAAGTCATTAGTCATGTTCCCTAAAATTTGATGAATGATTTTGTCCAGATTGAATTATGGGCAAGTCCATTTAAGAAACTCAGCAGGGTAAGGGTTACTGGTAATATTTAAACATCAGTTAAGCTATATTTGAAGTGTCTCGTTATGTTCAGGTGCCAGTGCAAGCAGCAAGATTGAACAGCAAACAGACGAAGAAGATGAAGAAGATGGAGAAAAAGAAGAGAGCAGAAGAAAAACACAAGTTGAAGGTTCAAGGTGGTGTACCTGTCAATGCTGTTGATGATACTGATGATGTGGTTACCATCATTTCTAAAGATCTACAAATGGCAAAAATTTAAATGGAAGAGAAGGCGGGACTTAATAATAGGAGGGACTTGATAAGAGGCGGGACTTGCAAGGTGAAAGGCGGAGCTGTCTTGCAAGATAAAAGGTTGAGCTTATGCAAATATATGCAATTATTTGATATTTTTGTGATAATTAGTTTAGTAGTAAAAATTAGGAAATTTTAATGAATTCTATGTTTGGGGAAAGTTGTATGATATATGCTGCTGACAAAATAGCAATGGTCGTATATTAGAAAAATATATTATAATAAAATTTATTTTGACTCAAAATGATAATATATGAATGGCATGTAATACATATTTGTTCCAACATATTATAATATATGAATGAAATGTAAAATATATATTTGTTCCATAACAATTCCATTACCAATGTGATATTTAGTACATGTGTATTTTTCTGTATGTTGTTCTAGTTTATAATGTGATAGATATTTTTTTTCATACCCTACCCACCCTTCATACATATAAAACAGTTTTTGACATGAATTAGGGCTGAATTAATACATTGCATGGATTTTCTAAACTGTAAAGTATTTGATGATTAATGGGATTAAAATTTGCTTGATTTGTACATAAATTATGTACATTATTGTTAATATATATATAAGATGTTTGTGTCACTTCAGTACTGAAGTGAATGACATTTTGAGCTGACCTGATCACAATGTTTTTTCTTTAAACAACTTTTCTGAAACCAAAGACTAGATATTAACATTCTAACATGATCCACACTTTCCCCTTTTAAAGATAAAAGACAGAAAGTTTTGTAAATATGCTAACAATCTATATTTAGACATTTGATGTAACCATTAAAAGTGTGACGCAGTAAAAATAAGTATGGAAACAAGTCAGGCACAATTTACTATTTTTTAGGTTGATATCAGGTATTGCAGCATTTATTTGTTGATGTTGTGTTAGAATCAAAATAATATATCTCACGCAGTAATTTAATCGCTTAATAAAATTGCTGTTTGTCATTCAGATGGGCAGCATTATATCAGTCGGGGGCTACTACGTAGTGATATTATTTGTTGTATCCGAACTCCAAACAGTTACTTTATTTAGCAATTACCGTTCGGGATAAATTATTTCTTAAACCATATCATCATGCTGACAAACTTTATGAAATTCTATTTCTACTTTGCACATTTCAATTTGCAAGTGAATTGTATATAATATATGGTAATTTATAACAAAGTTATGTGCACCTCAACCCCTAAAACAAGTAAAATAGAGATCCATATCAGATTTATATGTAAGACTATTCAAGGATATCTATTTTCTGTTTCAATATAATATTTCAGTAATAAAGTAGAATAAAAATGAAGGATGGGTCGGATTTTGTATTTACTTACTTTGCTTTAAATTTTTTTCTCAATCTATGATTGTGATATTTTTGTATGTATATAAACTTAAGATTAGTGCCTGAAATGAATTATTGTAAATATGTAAATTATATATAAATGTAGATATGTAAACAATTTATTTGATACCACTTGCTAAACTTCAATCATAACTCATTGCTGTATATTTTAAAATGTATAAAATTTAAATCATGTATGCTGAAGGATAACCCATAACCCGCTGAATATTTGTAGTGGACTCTTCCTGCTTTTAATTTGGGATAGTCCATTTGAGATTTTAAGGGGATTCAGTATCAGAATACAAAAATTTAGTTACCATCAGTATAGAGCTTGGTCAGACTGCATGGGTGTTTGAGGTGCTGCGGGCTAATGACTTTTGGTTTCAAAAGTTAAGGGTTCAAGTCTGGTCACATTACTTTTCCACCATATTATATAATTATTTCATTATCATGACTTTGATACTTTTTTGTTTAAAGGAGTTAGAATATATAAAACTGCTTAGGCAAATTAATTTATCACCTGATTATTCTTTTCTTTGTTCAAAGTAGTGTCCAGAAGAAATTGTGGAAGGCAATTTTTTTAAGTCCTTTTTAAGACATGATTAATAGCAATCCTTCAGCATTTAAAGTAGATATAGAAATTAGAATTCAACAAGTGTGCTTATTTCATTTTTTTCCTACATTTTTCCTTATTTATTTTGGGGACTTTGTGAATATTATTTAAATTCCTATACTTTAATATTTATGTTTAAATTTTTATTAAAATTCTGTTTTCATAATGACTTGCTATAATCGTATGTGTAGCTACATTACTCTACAAAAGTTTGTGAAACACTGCTGAGTTTTCTTGAAAAAAAAATGCAATGGGTAATGATCGTCTTTTCAAAAGATTTGCATGCTTTATGAATTTATGTGTTAACATTTATTATAAATATTTTATAGTTCATTCCTTGAAAAGAGGTAGGAAAAGATTGATGTAGCAAAAAAACTTTTGTAGATATTTTCACATCGGTTCAGTAACATTATGTTGGCGGTTTTTATTTAAATGAATTCAGCGCACGCTGGCATTAAGCGTATGATTTAATTCATGGAGGGATGTTAATGTATTTATCTATAGAAAATTGGATTATCATCATCGTCCAAAATAGAAATGAAATTTAATTTATTCATACGATATATTATACGTAAATATTGTATTACCCTGAAACTGTTTGGGTGAAATCAGAATATTTGAAGTTTTGTTTGAGGAAAGTTATTTTGCTTTTGTCATGATGTATAATTATGTATTTGAATGTTAAAAACAAAAGTGCAATTTTTATTATACATGTTAAAAAGAAATAAAAAGATGTCTTAAATATAATAGGATATGGATTCATTTACATGTACAACATGTATATTCTGCACATATTAAAATAGTGTATAAACTGGTTTTGAAATAAACATGAAATAGAAGTGGTTAATTTATGTTTGAATGAAAAATATTGTTACGTTCTGCTGATTCACAAATGCAATTTCTTTTCTAAAGGAATTGTTTTGCTTTGAGTAATAGGATAATGTTCAATATGTATGAGTCATCAGCTATTTTTTTACATACATGTACAAATTTCTGACATATTTGTTCAGGTTAAATTCAGCTTTCGGTCTTTTCACTTATGTGAAAATGTTTCTTGTCTCATCTTTGTTTTTTGCTAGTACAATCTTATAGTAGGATTTAATACATGGGCATTATCTGTTTGATGTAAATGATGATATTTTGTGTCTACATGTTATAGACTTTATTTTTTCTTGCCCTTTTTTATGCCCCCGGACATATAGTAATTGAACCGTCCGTCCGTCCGTCTGTCCGTACTAGGTTAACCTAGAACGGCAAGTTGGATTTTTCTCAAGTTCTACCTGTACCAATGGCTTCATAATTTACACACTTACTAATCCATACAAAGTATATGATCTGGGCAAGTAACATAACTATGGCTTCCATTTGCACCAAGTTATGGCCCTTTTCAGCACTTAGAAAATGAATAATGGTTAACCTAAACCAGTGTTCAATCTAGAACAAATTCCCAGGGGGCCCTTCGGGCCCATAAACTTTTCAAAAGGGGGTCATTTGAGAAAAAAGGGGGCCCACACATAAAATGAACATCAAATTCAAATAAGCTATTGTATCTTTTAAGTTACTTGTTCACGTACCATATTTAGACCAAAAACGGTTGCAAAATTCCAAAACAAAAAAAAATGACATTAGCGTTGATACAGGCTCAAATTTAAGAACTGATTGGTAAAGAAACGCGATGACATAATGTTCAAAGAAAAATATGAATCTTATTTTAATGTTACCAGGGATATTTGACAATAATGTTCAGTTTTTTAATCAGGAAAATCATATTTTGAAATTAGCTAGCCTTTGTTTATGAAGAATATAAACTTACAATAGTCGCTAAAAACAAATACTCTGCTCAATATATCCAAGCGAAAAACAAAGTGTCAACAGGTGCTAAGACAATGTATATTGACATACCGGTACCTTTGATCTTTTGTCAGGGCAGCAGCTCTTACGTCACGCTTAAGATGTCTGTATTGATTAATGATATGCACAATGTTTTAGCGCCGACCAGCCAAAGACCAATCAAAGTTAATTTACTTAATTGTCAGACACTCCCTAGCCAATCGTGTTTGATTGCTCCATCTTTAAGACATTTTTAATTGGATGAAGGCGTGTTCGTATTAATTTATGCACACTTCTCTATAATTAACTCGCATTTTCACATACATATATATTTTTTTTCCTTTGGAAAGTTATTACATATTTATTTGTTTTGACCGTGAAAAAACTATAACTACACGCACGTATTGGATTATCTGTGACGATTTGTTTTGCTTATAAAAACTGTGACTCAAAAGTAAGTAATAGTTACGGTACGAACAGGTCTACATAGTATTTACACACGCGGACCGAGAGAGCGTAGCGATAAAGTTTTTTAATGGGTTACCGAGTGCGGTAAACTATCTTACCAACATGCTCTTGTTTTTCAATACAAACTTCAGTTTTGAATTCAGTATTTATTAATATTATTCACAAGAAACTTCTTTTATGTACTTAATCAGGTTTAAGAAAGCATTCTAATGTCATTTAGGGCATTTTCTATGAGTGCGCCCATCGGGCCCACAGTTGATTTTGTTTTGCGCCGGCGGCCTTTTCAGGGGGTCAATGGCGCAATGGCGCGCTCTAGATTGAACACTGCCTAAACCAGCAAGTTGGAAATATGTTATGTTCTATCTGAACTAATGGCTTAATAATTTTCACACTTACTTATCAATACAATGTACATGATATTGCCAAGTTATATAAATGTGCCGTCCATTTCCCAGTAATTTCCCTTTTTATCACTTTGAAAATAGGGCCTTGTATGGTTAACCTATTCTGCCAAAGGTGGATTTATCAAAAAATTTCACCTAATTACTTAATTTATATAATGATATCTTTCATATTTTGGTAGGTGGATACCTTTAACGGTCCTCTAATTTTTTGTGGCGTTAGGCATCTCTAGTTCAAGGTCAAGGTCACTTGTGTAAAAAATAAATCTAAACATTTCTGCTCATACAGCCTTTATTTTTAAGTTAATGTCTTTCATGTTTATAATAGTCATACCAAGGGAGGTCCTCTTCCTTTCCTTTAGTAAGGGGTCATTTGGGTCAAGGTCACCAATGTCAAAAATAGATTTTTTACACTTTTACAGGTGTATTAACCTTATTCTATCGACAGATGTCTTGTATATTTCGTAGGAACATAAAATTAAGGTATTCTCATTTGGATGGAGGTAGGGGTCGATTGGGTCAAGGTCACCAGTGCTAAAAATAGATTTTTACACTTGCTCATACAGCCTTTATTTATTGACATATTTGTATTATAATTGGTAGGAAGATAACTTACATGGTATTCTTCCTTTGGATGGAGTTAGGGGTCAGTTGGGTCAAGGTCAACAGTGCTAAAAATAGATTTTTACACTTTTGCCCATACAGCCTTTATATATTGACAGATTTATTTCATATTTGGTAGGAAAATAAGTTGCGTGATATTCTTCCTTTGGATGGAGTTAGGGGTCAGTTGGGTCAAGGTCACCAGTGCTAAAAATAGATTTCTTACATTTTTGCCCATACAGCCTTTATTTGTTGACAGATTTATTTCATATTTGGTAGGAAAATAACTTGCATGATATTCTTACATACAAATTAGCTACTTCACTCTCTAAAGTCAAATTATTGACAACAGTGAGTGCGGGGGCATTTGTGTTTATCAAACACAGATTCTTGTTTTTAATGTTTTTTTTTTCTTTGTTTAAAGACAATTCCATATATCCTTGAGTATGAAAAGATAAAAGTTCAACTTGACTTATTTATACATTATTTTATTGTTCTAAACAATTTATTCATTATTTGATATATTTTTGTTTATTTTTGTATTAAAATTAGTTGCAGATTTACAGTTTTTTCTAGGATTATTAAAATTCAAAATTTTTATAAATTTTATTTATTTAACAGAAGCGCTATTATAATTAAGGATTATATTGTTCTTTTGTTAGATACTCCCTCTCACAGAAAACAAAATAAGTATTTTTTGTTGTTTTTTTAACATATTTATAAGTTTACAGAAATGCAAGGTTATCCATTTTATTTCCAAAAATATGTTTACATTAAGAGAGGTGAATGTCTGTTTGAGTGAAAATATTTTGGGGAAAAAAAGTAATTTTCAGCAAAATGTGCAGTGTATTAAGAATTTAAGAAATGTATTATTCTTCACACTCAATATTATGCTTTGTATGCTAGCCTTCACATTGTATGACTAAATTTAAAAATTTTCACCAAGATATTTGACACCTTTTACTAACAGAATAATTGCTATTCTTTCCATGTTTTGACTCATTTTAGGTAAATGATAATGACTGTATGAGCCTTTTGCTAATTGAAATGACATAATTTGTTCTGTTGATTTTATTTCAAACTATTGATTTTTTAAAAAAATTTCATAAGTTAATCATGAATCTAATTAGAAGGGAACCCAATGACGCTTAAGTATTCATGATGATGATGATAAGGTGATGATAATGATGCTATTTGATTGACCAATTCTCAAATTGGTCCACAATTTTAGAAACTTGTTGTGGGGGGGGGGATGGGGTTTGGGGGGAGGTCAAACAATTCACTGATTTAAGACAATGATTTTTTGCACCCGTATATTCATTTGAATGCTTCCCTAGGGGCAGGGGCAGCAAAATCAATTGTCCGTATTGCCCAGCTTGTCCCGAAGCCAGTATGAGAAGTATAACTTTATTAGAATTTTCTTTATAAATACATGTAAGAAAAGAAATAATTACTGAAAACGGACAATTAAGTCAAAAATTAGATTTTGGCGACCCTGCAGGGAGATTATAATTTGATAGTATTGTATTGTTATGAAATAATGATAGCCGGTGGTGTTTTTTGGTTTTAAGGTTCAGTATTTTGATTGTTTGTTTTTGAAAATTTTTTACCATTGTGCTTATTTTTTGTTTTGATACTATTCTAAAATTACTCCGGATAATATGATGCCTGATAATTGCTCAGTTCATGTACATAGAATTTGGTTTTGTTGTTGTTGTTTTTCTTTTTTCTTACTTTTTCAGAGCTGAAGTCCTGGCTGTTAGCTCGTTTTGAGCCAAGCTCATGACTAATGTTCATTGAATCATTGTACAGATGTTAAGTTTCTTGTTTTGATTTATTTTGCAGTCGGTTTTGTTTTGAACTTTAACATTTTTCCTATCTTTGGTATTGAAATTGCTGACGCAATCGATAAATGGTTTTTTACTTTATTTTTTTTTTTATTTTTTTTTTTATTTTACTTCAATGTTTTACAGTATTAGAAGTCATTTTCAAAAATGTATGTGTAATATTTCACAATCGATACATGTATAACGAATAATTGCAGTCATCTGATATAGGTATGTATGTCCTGCGTTTTATGGAGTTTTGAACTTAATTAGAACCTGATGAAAAAATAATTAAAAGCCAGTGCAGCCTAGGAATTGGTAATTTGGAATTTGGTAATTATACTTTAGCATTTAAATTGTTTATCTTGTATTCAGAGGGCTTAATGAATTTCAACTCAAATAGAAAAAATGGACTGGGCTATGGATGCAGGTGACTTTGATGAAAAGTGTTTTAATTGTTTGTATTATAATTGTCATGATTTCATAAATAAGCATGTTCCAAAATTACTCTTAGATTTCTATTTATAAATATTGGCATATTTGTATGCACCTTTAATATTGAATCAGGCCAGTCTATTTATTTGCTAATAGCTTGATGTTTCATAGAATAGTGGAGTTAACCTACTCACCTATGCATATGTATTAAGACTTGATTATAGTTAATCAAACCCCTTTAATGTCATACATGTAACAGTACTGAAGGTTTTCATTTGAAAATTTACATACATTTACATGTATGTCTTTAAGATTCATTAATGTAAAATGTTATCATTTATATTTTTGCAAATTATTCTTGTTACATGGCTGGTTGAATATCCATTACGATGTTTGCTATACTTTCAAAAGAAAGTTCATAGCCTTATTATTTGCATGGGTTATAAGTAAATCCTAACAATGGCATAATGATATCTTATTCTGAAATCCATAAATATTATTTGATTTTTTGAAAAGAAAAAATCAAATGATTATTGTTGGAAGGTGTAGTTTACTTTCATTTTCCTTTTTCACTGATATTTCATTGTTTAGAGAAAGACTGTGTTCAAATATTGATGTTTATGTTTTTGTTTGAAAAATGCTGTTGGAAAACTATGATTTATTTTTTTGTCCCGTGGTAAAAAACAACGTACTACATTGTATTAGTTTACTCAAATGTAAATTTGTGATTGTAAAACTTCAATTAAAACGGACACTAGGGAAATGTATATATAGATATATTTCAGATTGTTTTACAGGGTAAAATGTAGATTCTGTTATTTTGTTTATGGTAATTCATCCACCTGATCACTCCATTCATTTTCATGATTTATCACATTTTTCCATAAAAACTGAGGTGCAGTACTTTTTTTCCTTTAAAAACAATTCTATCTGTCTTATAAGAGGGCCTAATTTTTGAAACAAAATAAAGACCTCCGTCTTATAAGAGATCTGTGTTATAAGTGAGTTAATATGGTATATAAACTCCCACTAGAAAATACACTTGGAGAATGTGTGTATACAGATTTGAGACTGTTTTAAAAGGGTATAAAGCTATATAGGGCTGTCAGCAACCTATAGAATACAGTAGGTTTTATATACATAAAAATCATGCCAAAGTACCTAAAATTGAAAGAAAGGTGTTTGAAAATTTCTGATTAAGCATGCATGCATTCATTGCTTAACCTACTGATATAGATTTTGAATATTTTGTTAGACAATGTTTTTATATTTGTGTGTATATTTCATGTGTGTTTAAGAATAGATCAATTTTTTGTTACAATTTTTACCATATATGATCATAAGAATATGAAAACAAGTTGATTCTAAAGTTTTGTCAAAGTTGTTATAGTTTATTTCTTCAAATATAGATTTACACCCTTTTGTGGTGATGAGAACATAATGCATGTAATACTATATTAATATGCTCATTGAAATACATGTATATTATTTTCTAATTATCTTGACCTTTATTTATAAGTTTATTTTAAAGCTGCATGCCTCCAGATGTAATCCTAAATAATTTCAAGAAAATGAAATTAGAGAAAAATGTATTAAGATTTTTACGAAAAATCAAATGTTTCAAGATTCAAGTAATATTTTCATGTTATGTGTGATTATTGACTGATTTTGCAGCATTTATCAACACCATATTGCTACTGCATTTGTAAAATGGTAAAGGCTAATTTTGCCATGTTATTAACATAGATAGTAAGCACCATTTGCAATGTGTAAATTAATATCTTTGTTCATTTCACAATATTTTACTTTTTAAGTACATTTTCCAAATTTTCATGAAAATTTACATAAATCTGGAGGCATGCTGCATTAAACATTATTTTATAATGCTGATATTGTTATGTATTTGAATGCTTCTACTACTTTAAGCACTGTTGGCGGTAAATTATTTGTAATTTATATGTTATAGTGGCTTCAGTATATAAATGTAATTGAATAGGAAAATGAATTTGTAAGAAGAAAAGTTTTTATATTAGATATTTTATAATACTGCATGTTCCTAACATCGCTTTTCATTTGATAACGGTTATATTTTTATAGACTTTGTATTACACAGCTGCTCATTCATTTAGTCTAAACAAGCTTTTTACTATCAGTAATTAAATTTTTTGTATTTTAATAGTGATATCCCTTAAATTCTCGTAATGGACTATTCCAAATTCAAAGCTCCTAAATTTCATAAAAAACAAAATGAGTAGTTGCAGGCTTACATAAATAATGAATCTACTGTTAAACAGATAGCGAAATATTTGTATTACATGTAAATAGGGATAAAAAGTTCAAGACTTCAGTGTCTCGGTTTTCTTCTGTTTTATATTTAATGTTTGTAAATTATTATGAATTATATGAAAATTATTTGTATCTATAAACAAGTACACAAGTACTTTATATGAAGTGAAACTCTCTTAAGCATGCAATATTTGTGATATTAGATGCCTATATATACTTATTGTTCCATTGAATGTCTCAAAATCATATACATTTGTACATGTCTAAATCATGTGATATAAATACTCATTATTTGAGTCGCATCACGACAAAACCAACATAATGGGTTTGCGACCAGCATGGATCCAGATCAGCCTGCGCATCCGCGCAGTCTGATTAGGATCCATGCTGTACACTTTCCAACTCTATTACAAGTAGAGAAACTGATAGAGAACAGCATGGATCCTGATCAGACTGCGCGGATGCGCAGGCTGGTCTGGATCCATGCTGGTCGCAAACCCATTATGTTGGTTTTGTTGTGACACGGCTCATTTTGTTTATTGTTTTTGTTTACAATGTTTATATTTTTGTATATGAAAAGTTGTTAAATTTGGAAACATATCATACATTTCCACATTATCCTTACAGTTTTTGTACTCAGAAAATTTTGTATAAAGTTTATTTTTTGTTGATATAAGTGTTGTCTTCTTTTCTTAATGTCCCATCATTTTTAGCCTGACTTTTCAATAAGAATAAGTAGAGCTATCCTAGTCACCCCGAGTGTTAGCATTGGTGTCGACATAACCACTTATGTTAAAGTTTTTGTAACAACTCAAATATTTTCAAAGTCCATTGGCATATGGCCTTGAAACTTTGCCCAACCTGTAGACAGGAGGAGGTTACTCTATCAAGCATTTTGACAGAATTATGCCCCTTCTATGACATAGAATTTACATTTGAGTTTGGGTACCACCTCAGGTATTTTCATATTTCATCTTGCTTTGAAACAACAAGTTGAAATTTTACACACTTCTTTGTAAGCATTACAGGATTCTCTCCAAGCCCTATATTATGGATTTGTAAAAAAAATTGGCCCTTTTGTGAACTTTGAAAATTTTACATTATTAAGGTTCTTTTACTATCAAGCACTTAGAATAGTTGAGCGTTGCTGTCCTACCGACAGCTCTTGTTATTGGAGAGCTCCCATGGCAGAGTAAGAGTTGTTGACAATATATATCATTGCCACGGGTTTGGTTTGAATATAATAGAGAGAACACTTAATGACATGCCATGGGTTGATTTATCATGACATTTCACAAGTTGATTATTCATGACAACTCTTGGGTTGAATTATCAGTGACAATTCTTAGTGGGTTGATTTGTCAGTGACAACGGTAACAACTTTTAAGTTGATTTGTCAGTGACAACGGTAACAACTTTTAAGTTGATTTGTCAGTGACAGCGGTTACAACTCTTGGGTTGATTTGTCAGTTACAGTGGTTACCACATTTTGGTTGATTTGTCAGTGACAAGTCTTGGGTTGATTTATCAGTAACAACCCTTGGGTTTATTTGACGTAGCTTTTGTTTACCTTCATATTATACCGCTATGCAATATTATTGTAAATCCCCTTTACAGTGAACAATTCTAATTGATATACAAAGAGTTATTGTCCTTGAAAATCAAATGACTTAAAATCAAAAGTACTGCAGTTGTCCTACAGTTTGGATGTAAAAAAAAGAAAGAACTGTCCGATTTATTCTTGGAAGTTTATTCAACAGTACAAAAAGACATCAACTTTTACCAATAATTTAACATAGACTTAACAATACGCTTAGTGCCTTTGTTGATTCTTCATTTCATTTATAAATATTTACAAACTTAGCATAATTAAAGCTCTCTTTGTTTAAATATTTACATATAACTTTCTATAAACACAATTATGTACAATTTATATACAAAACATTTTTTGTCAAACAAGAAACCTTTGTGACAGTTTATGGGCAATTGAAAAATACGACTTGAAGATTTTTTTATCATCTGTCTTCAAAATTCCATGCAAATCTTTTTGAATCATCACTAAACATCGATTTTCATGTCGGTCTAAAGATGCCATGTAAATCTTTAGGAAATCTGGGAACTCCGAAGTCGGCCCTGGCAATTTCCTGCATACTGCGAGCATCCAATATAAGCAGGAATGCATTAGCTCCGCCTTTCTCATCGAAATCTGTACGGCTTACTGCAGACAAGAGTACACCTGATGAAAATAAAATGGGCATTTAAAGTGTTCTAATACTGAAATACCTCATAAGCATTATCAGGGTTAAATTTCCTGAATTTCAGGTTTTTAATACTCTGTTGGAAATCACATAATATTTTGCTCTTATTTGAGTAATTGATTAAGGTTATTGGCTTAAAATCAGTCCTGTATGTGCCCCCTACATGCCCTAGTTGCTAGAACTGAAAGAGAGTAGACCTTTGCCACCAAAATAAGGCCAGTCTCATTGTATTGATCACAGTTACCTTAACCTTTGACTTAGTGACCTTGAAATTAAGAAAGGTCATCTTCAGGTTATGTCCAACTAAATCTGAGGACTCACAGTAGCCCAAAGCATTCTCTAGTTATAGATTGTGCAGGTGTTTTATGGGTAGAAACAGAGTGACCTTTTGACCTCAAAATCACTAAAGGTCATTTATAGGTCAAGACTAACCTACAATCCAAACAAGGACTGTATGCTAAAGTTTTCAATATGACCAGCTTTATGCAGACAATGTGACCTTGACCTTTGGCTTTAAAATCAATACAGGTCATGTCAAAGGCCCAGATATTTTCTAGTAATTGATCTACTGAATGACCAACATTTACATTGCAGTATACCCCCGTTCTTTTCAACAGTAAACGTCATAAAAATATAGTTAACTAACCATCATCTTCTGTGGTTGATTCTGGTCTTGGTACAAACACAGGCTCTGTTGGGAAACAATTTTCACATTTCCATTGTTTGTAGGAGTTAGTTTCTGTGTCAATTTTCACTAGCTATAACGGAAAATAGAAATTATTTTTTTGTACACTTGATAAATGTAGAATATTACAGTGAAACCTCTGCAGAGACACCCTTTGTAGAACAATGACCTCTTTACAACAATAGTATCAAATCTTCCCAAAATAAGATTAAACACCAATAACCAAAATCTTTGCCTTTAAGGGGTGTTGCTCTGCACAGGTTGTTCTGTACTACAGTTTCACTGTATGAATAACTTTTAATGTTTCAGATGAAAAAGTCCACATCACAAAAAAAGTATTTCATGTTTTGCATATCACAACTTGTCACATTACAAAATTCAATGTGTATTAAATAATAATATATACATGTAATATTTATAAAGAAACAAAAATTGTCTAAGGAGCAGCACATTCCACTTTTCTTGATGCTGAATGGAATGTTTAAAGCCATTGAGAAAAGGGGGCGTATATCTAAAAAAATGCTTGGCAGAATAACCTGCCTTATATCAATACAAGTTTCCGTCAAAATATTCAGCAATGTTTTATTTTTTTTACTTTTTTCTACTGTAACACAATAGGTTTTGTAATGCAATGTGGTATCTAAAAGTTCAGCGAATATTTTTTTTTACTGTCTTCTTTTTTTTTTTTGGAAAACAATGGGAAATTTTTATATGGTATCTAAAAATTCATTTATTTTATAAATGCTTTTTCTGTAACACGCTGGGAAATTTTTTATATTGTTCTGAAAAAATCAGCTTTTTGTACTGTTTTTTTTTTCTGTAACACAATGGGGAAATTTTTAATATTTAGCTAAAAAAATTGGGAAAATTATTAATAATTTATCAAATATTTAAATAACAATCTTCTAAGCCTCCAATTAAATAGATGAAAACAAAAAAAGCCTCTATATATTTGGACAAGTATACTATTAATACATTTGTATAATTTTATATGTGTGAAAATAACTTTATTGCTTGTTTTGACTTTTAATTCCCATGCATAAAACGCAAAAATAAATTTTGTCACATTAGCGTACCACATAATTTTTGTCCCCAAATCACATGATTTATCAATGTCATAGTTTTTGTTTGCCAACATTCCTTCATTTACATCTTAACTTACATAAAATAACTTTAATATGTTAAACAATATTTAAATGTCCCTTTTGTTTTATCAACAAAAACATTGCAACATATTTGATTATGGTAATTTTGCCCATTAAAATTCTAAAATTAACATATTAAAATTGTGATGATTTATGATTTGCATTTCTGTGTCATATGATATGTCAGTTAATCATAATGCAGATGATCTTATGAAATAATTCTTTTTGTGAAACAGATTACCAACAAAAATATGTTATGTAACCACATGACAGTGTTTTTTGTCTTAAACCTTCAGTGTGTTGCTTGCAACTTTCTCAGTGTGTTGCTTGCAACTTTCTCTACCTATGCAACCACTATAGACATGACATAAAAAATGGCCATACTAACGACCCCCCTTCCCACCCCCTGGAGCAAAAATTTGCAGCATAGATAGGGAATGAATTTCAAAATTTTTAGCAAAGAAAGCATGTCATAACTACGTAGTTTTTAATTACATTACCTTTTTTTATAGAAAATGTTTTAATAATGCAGGAGTACAGGAAATGTCTGCCCTTCAAATAGTATGAGAGGTGGCGGGGGGGGGGGGCAAATTTTCACCCTTCTAAAACAGGATGAGAGGGCAAATGTCTGCCTCATTGACAAACTAGAACTCTGTGGGTCTGATGTGTCGCTTTGTAAACAGTATAGCTCTGTCACTTAGGCATTATATTCTTCTTAAATATATGTTATTTATAAACACCACTCTTATAATGTACATGTACCTTGAACTTTAGTGGCATTTGAACTAATTCTAGCTTGAATAGCTTTTACTGTGTAGGAGAATTGGCCCGAACAAAAAGAAAGTAAAATAATTAACAAAGGGCAATAACTCTAAAATCATGAAGTATAGAGTGCTGGTTCTTGTGTACTGCTCTTCTTCCAATAAGATCTATCATCCTATGAAGTTTCACTTAGTCCATAGCTTTTATAGTTTAGGTGAAATAGCTGGGACAACAATAAAGTATTTTTAATCTACAAAGGGCAATAACTCTAAAATCATTAAGTACATTGTGCCAGTTTTGTACACTGCACTTCTGATGACGTTTCAAGTCCATAGCTTTTATAGTTCAGGAGAAATGGCCGCGGACAAAAATAAAGTATGAAAATTAACCAAGGGCAATAACTCAAAAAATAAGTGCAGAGTGCTGGTTCTTGTGCGTTGCACTTCTTATTAATCAGATCTATCATCCTTCTGAGTTTGAAGTCCATAGCTTTTATAGTTTAGGAGAAATGGCCCGGACAAAAATAAAGTATGAAAATTAACAAAGGACAATAACTCAAAAATTAAGAAGCGCAGAGTAACGATTTTTGTTCACTGCACTTCGGGTCATTGAAAGAAGCATGCATACTAAGATTAGAGTCAATCCGACTTAGAGTGACAGAGTTATGCTCTGGACAAGCCTTTTGGAACGCCGACAACAACGTTGACAACAAAAGTAACCCCTATAAGTTATGTTGCCTTTTCAAGGTGGCAGCCTTTTCAAGGCGGCACAAAAAGAAGCTATTTCCAAGAGAACATAAAGCTGTAACAAATGAAGATCATGATTTCATTTTATCTATGAATCATTGGCCTAGCTTTTAATCTCATATTCAAACCTGACCCCAATATGAAGAAAACACTCGGTACATTAGTGTTATGAAAATTTGATCAAAAGTGTAATCATCAGACAAGGTTTTCCTGGCAACTGCCCTGACTTTTAGCTTTGCTCATTAGTTTATACAAATTCATTTTAGTTCTATTTTGTTGGAAACTATAAGTTTATTGAAACACTTGTATCTGTTCCTGGAACAAACCGGTACTAAGCAATGAATGTAAAGTTTCTTGCTCAAGGAAAGAACAGCTGCTGAGCTGAGTTGCCCATGACAGGGTTTGAACCCACACGGTTAGTAATCCTTAGATTACTAGTCTGATGCGTTAACCACTCAGCCAAGCCGCAACTTTTGCTCATTCAAGGTATATTTTCTTCAACTCCTGATTGTATAAAAGTTTAATGGAATTTCCTATTAAAATTTATACATAGGACTTGAACAATCATATTGAAAATCAAAACATAGCACAGAATATTGTAAAATAATAACTTTGAAGGAAAGCCAGCTTACTGTATGGATAATGTCTGCCTTTGAATGCCAACCAACGCCATAAACATACCTGTACTTTTTAGTGTTGTAGTTACGATAATTTATCTGTGGAAATTCTATACCTGAAAACATTGAAGCATATTTTTAATGAAATAAGCCCAGAAAATTTAGAAATTATTTGACAACATCGGTATCTAGTGTATCTAAATTTGTTATGTCTATTATAAAGACTTTAACTACAAAGGAGAAGAGATGAAGTTTTATTTCATCTATTATAACTCAACACAGAAAACTGTTGCAAGTCGTTGTTTTCTTTCTTTATTAATTTTATCTATGATTTTTTTATTTATTTATTTATTTTTTTTTGGTTGAGGAGGGGGTGGTAATTTCAAGTAACACAGGCGCTATAAAAATATTAATGACTTATTGCGAAATTCCAAATTCATACTTTGAAACTGCCTCTCAATGCATATATCTCAAGAATAACAGAGCATCTGAGCTTGACTAGGGGCTGTGTAACCGCAAACCATCAGGAAGGAATGAAATGTTTACTCTTTAGATACCAAAATCTTAAATTTATGGCCAACACTACCATTCTAATATTTTCATACTGACAAAAAATGGAAATACTCATGAAAAGTTACGAAATCAAAGCTTGGAATCTCCCTTACACAAATTTAGCAGCACACAGGAAAAATATAAATATCTAAGAATATTTTGCCCTACCTATATCACAAAGTATTTCATGCGTCAGGAATACTGTTTTAGCGTCTCGTCTTTTTGCCGTGGCTTTTGTGTATGATAATGTGACAAGATTTGTGGCCGGAGTTGCCTGTAATTTTAAAAAAACATTATTTACATATTAACATTTCTTTGTTCATTTTTTTATATAATTATATATTTTCTATGTTTTTACTTCTTTTTAACACAAATCTCTTCCAGATATATATGATTTTAGAAGAATTTTAAGTGAAAAATGAATAAAATATTATCAAATGAGCACATAAAGAATAAGAAAAGTTAGTAGTAGGCAAATATATGGTGATTGAAACAGAAACGTAAATTCAGCCCAACTTTGCAAAAATTATGAAAAGAATTGCATGGATTGGAAATATTTATACATAGCTTGCATGGCTTAAACTCTTGAAACATTTTCCTGCCGTAATTTTATGTAAATATTGATTACACAATTCAAGATGTGCAGCTTAATGCCTAGAGTTTTTAGAGTTATACATACATTTACTTGTATACTTAAATTTGGTCTAATTTTGAGAGTTATGACATATATTTAATTGAATATTAACATTTGGTCTATTTTTGAGGGGAGCAATGGCCTAGTGGTTAAGGTGTCTGCCCCTCAACCCGTCTATCATGGGTTTGAGCCCTAATAGGGTCACGACCATGTTTCTTCATATGGCACCAGTACTGTTTCAGGTTCCAGGAAATGGACCCAAAAGTGATTGATATAAGTTGCAAGTACTTTGAAAGGAATGGCACAAAGTTAATTGAAAACATACATTTGACCTTATTTTGAGAGGCATCTCAGGATTATTTAAATGTATACTAACATTTGTTCTACTTTAGAGAGGTAACATGACATACAATGTAGGTTAAATTAATTATACAAATATTTGGTCCAATTTTGAGAGGTTTTACACAGAGTTAATTGAATAATAACATTTGGTTTAATTTTTAGAGGATTATCATAGAGTTTTTCATAGAGTTAATTGAATACAAACACTGATCAATTTTTGAGAAGTATGACATTGGTTTCATTGTATACTAACATTTGGTCTTATTTTGAGGGGTTTTACATAGAGTTAATTGAATACTTAAATTTGGTTTAATTTTAAGAGGTTTTACATAGAGTTAATTGAATACTCACATTTGGTATAATTTTGAGAGGTTTTACATGGAGTTAATTGAATACTAACATTTGGTCTAATTTTGAGAGGTTTTACATGGAGTTAATTGAATACTAACATTTGGTCTAATTTTGAGAGGTTTTACATAGAGTTAATTGAATACTTACATTTGGTTTAATTTTGAGACGTTTTACATACTAACATTTGGTTTAATTTTGAGACGTTTTACATAGAGTTAATTGAATACTAACATTTGGTTTAATTTTGAGAGGTATGACATATCGTCGAATTAAGGGGTCCTCAATCTTCCTGTGTTCTTTCTCGCACTGTTCTATTGTCAGGTTCTTCAGATACAGGTACTGTAAGACAGAGTCCTTCCTATATGCTATAATGTCAACCACTAGGTGTCCTGCAATGGTCAGTAACATATATCAGTAAAACATTATGTTTGGTTTGTCACAATCACTTTTGTACTTTTGAAATACTTATAATTACAAGCATATTCAAAGTCTATAAGATTTTTTTTTCATTTATTATATCAAGTGAAAAAAATGGGAAAATCTATTTGCCTATTTCTTTCTTTTTTTTGTTGTTTTGGTTTTGCTCAAAGACGTTTCCTGGAGTATAGCGCATTTTTATATTTTTATTTTTTTGAAAAAGCAAAGGAAGAAAATTCAAACTAACATAAATTGTTTCTCTTAAATCTTACAAAGTTAAAGAGAATCATAATTAAATTTTCTTTAAAAGAAGCAATTAAATTTTGTGGTCGGGATCCTACTTTTTGAGTTACCTGCCCCTGAAAGTTTGGCTCATTTAAGTCATTTTAAGTGTCAATATTTACTCAAAGCCGTAACTTGCAACACCTCATTTGATTCCAAATTTTTTGGCATAAACAGAGCTATTATTATATGACACAAACAGAGCTAATGTTATATGGCACAGAGCTAATATTATATGGCACAAACAGCGCAAATGTTATATGACATAAACAGAGCTTATGTTTTATGGCACAGAGCTAATGTTATATGGCACAAACAGTGCACGTGTTATATGGCACAAACAGCGCACATGCCATATGGCACAAACAGCACATGTGTTATATGGCACAAACAGCACACGTGTTATATGGCACAAACAGCGCACATGTTATATGGCACAAACAGCGCACATGTTATATGGCACAAACAGCGCACATGTTATATGACACAAACAGAGCTAATGTTATATGACACAAACAGAGCTAATGTTATATGACACAAATAGCTCTAATGTTAAATGGCACAAACAGAGCTAATGTTATATGACACACATCTTATATGTTATATTGCACAAATAGAGCTAATGTTATATGACACAAATGGAACTTATGTTATATGCAGGCTGTCCAGCACCTTCCGACATAAAATTAGGGTAAATTTTAGGGCAATATTTTAGAAATTTTAGGGCTAAAATTAGGAATTTTAGGGTGCACAAAAGAAATTTTACGGCTAAAATTTGGACTTTTATAACTAAACTTTGGCCTCAAAAGACCATGATATGGGCTGTAACCTTTGCATATTTGACACAAAAGTAACTCACAAATAATGCTCTAGTTTAGTTACAGCAAAAGTGTCTACCAGTGTTCAGTAGTCATCAGTGATAGTCAAACCATGTTCAAACCATATCTGAAATATGTTTTTTCAATGGTTGAACATGTCAAAAGAACATGTTCTACCTATGTTTTGGGAATGTTATAACCACAAGTGCTAAAAGGAATTCTTATACAGTGAAATTCATGCACATTGCATCTTTTGAATATGGACAAATCAAGTTTTTTTTATTACAAGTAGGAAAAGACATTTGCCCTAGTATAGTCATTTGAACAAATGAGAAACATCCGTAATCAACACACAGAATTGCACATCAAAAAAGTTCATCACACAGACCATTCAATTGCAGTTTATCTAGATTATATAATTGCAAATTGTATGTACATGGGATTTGGAAATGTGCTCTGTATTATTTATTGAACTGCCAAATTATTTTGAGTGAGATTTAATTATAGGAGCCTACCTTTTCCTGAATTGCTCCATATGAATAAAAAAAACAAGTATTATGGAATAAAATTGTAAACTTTGTGGCAAAATAAGCAATTTCTCCTGAAGAGGAAAGGATTAATAAGTATGAGGGAAAGAGTTTATTTTGCTAAGTCTACGTTAACACATGTAGTACTTTGCACTGTTGTTTTCAAATTATGCTTATTTAAATAAAAGAGTTGTAAGTAAACAAACTTGTACATTAATTTTGACAACTATTTCTATTTAACTAAGACTGTGATACAACAGCTTCATAATGATCATTTTGAAATATGATATGATATACATCAACCACTTTAGCCATTTGGAAAAAAAGAACAAACATTAAATTCAAGATATCATTAGTTGGCAAAACAGAGTCAAAATATTCCAGAATAAGTGGACATATTATGGTTATGATTTAAGTTTAGGACCATGATATGGTAGTGTTTTTGCTGTTAACTGTCAACATGGTCCTATCAATTACTGTTTTGATTATGAAACAGCAATGTTATGGACATAGCAAAAGTATAGTATATATAAAAGATAAAAATTAGGAATTTCAGTGAAAAAATAGGGCATTTTTAGGAATTCCCTTGGAATTTTTCATTTTTTTAGGAATTTTAGCCAAACTGAAAAAAATTAGGAATTTTTAGGAATTTTAGGGACGCTGGACAGCCTGTATATGACAAAGATCAAATGTTATACGGCAGAAAGAGAGTTTATGTTATATGACAAAAACAGAGCTTATGTTATATGACAAAAATCTAATGTTATATGGCACCAACAGAGCTTATGTTATTTGACACAAACAGAGCTTAAGTATGTTATTTGACAAAAACAGAGCTCATGTTATATGACAAAAATCTAATGTTATATGGCACCAACAGAGCTTATGTTATTTGACAAAAACAGAGCTCATGTTATATGACAAAAACTGAGCATTATATCTTACCATTATCCTCAAATGTGTTTATATGATGCATAAACATAAACAATCCTGTTTCAAATCTTATGTTGGCATTTACTTCTGCTCCAGTTTTCTTGTCTACAATACGGAACCTTGGCTGACAACAAAAAAACAAACACTATACATATTTATTATAGTAAGTCTTTTATACAGAAATATAAGGATATTTTAATTTAATGTGACCATTATGGTATAATTAAGTATACTGAGCCTAAATAAAGAGTAATTACACTAAATATTATGAAAACTATATAATGTCAATTATTATGAATACTTACAGCTGAAATTCAGGAATGCAATATAATATCATTACATAACGGGAAAAGTTTACCAACCTTACTCTGTGGTTTCCACTCCAAAGAAGCCTCCTGTATTTTTGTAGATGCTATCTTTTTCATACTCATATGTAGAGGTTGTTCAATAAATACATAATAGTTTTCTGACATGCCAAAACTGAAAGGATAATTTTCAATTTCTTGTTTCAATAAAAGTATTACCCATTTACTGTCTGTGTCCACTTTGTCAAGTAAAGGTGACTGTAGTACAGACTACCCCGTTCCAAAAATAATGCTACTTAAACTAGAAAATGAATTTTTATAAATCTTAGTTTCAACTTTTAATCAAATCATAGAATGTCCAATTTTAACATATTATTAAATTGGTCACTGGTCATATATTTAAATACATTCTGATATAAATGTACATGTGCCAGTATTTTCCATCAAAATTATAATGTTATGGGAACAGTGACCTAGTGGTAAAAGTATATGCCTCTCAGCCAGAGAATCCTCAGGATTCAAGCCCTACTAGGTCCATGACCATGTTTTTCCATCCTCACATGACACCAGTGCTTGGGAATTCTAGGAATCGAATTTGTCAATAATTCGAATCAGCTTCAAACTTTCATGTTTGTCTGGTTAGATTTTAAGTCACATGGTAAGGGTCATACAATAACTTTTCAGCTGGACTGGTTGAACTTGAAGACCTCAGGTGCCTCTTCATGCATTATCACAGGCACCACCAGTAAGCACCAAAGTAAAACCACTGACATTTCATAACTTAGCTCAGAATAGCTTCACCGAATTCGACATTGGTAAAATTAAAAAAGCTTCAATGCAACTTTCATTTGTATCAATTTTGTTGTATTTAAGTCACACACATCTTGTATAGGTGAAACAGCTTTTTTCCAGCTTGAATGGTGAAAGGCAGACCTTCTCATGCCCCTTGGTGCAATAACACAGGCACCAGCAAGCATCAAAGTAAAACCACTCATATTTTGTAAGCTAGCTGAATAGCTTCATTATAAGTTCCTAACAGTATTCAAAAACACATCGATTGAAAGTTTGTGACCGTAACTAATTAACCACCAAGTACCCATTTCAAGATTTAATCATAATAATCAACCATAAAATTAATATGTTTAAACTAAAAATATATAATCAGAACCTGTGTAGGTAGTTTATATGCATTTTAGACTGCGAGGCCAATGAAGCTACAACTTGACCTTGTGGAAAATCATCATTTTTATCTGAAATTGAAAATTTAAAAAATTATATTTAGTGCATTTTGAAGCAGCATGCCTATTTTTTGTCAATCTTTATGAAAACTTTAAAACTGTTTTGATGAGCATAATTTGTCACCTTAGTGCAGTAATAGGTTAACTTATATAAAATTATAAAATTTTATAAGGAGTTAACCCATTACTGCACTAAGGTGACAAAATGTCATCAAGTGTAGAAATCAAGAAACTTTACTTGGCATAAATCGCTTATTATCCAAAGATTCTTAATCACCTATAACATTGTTTAAAGTATGCAGATATTACAGAAGTAATGTCAATCAAAGTTTAAATGACACTCGTTACAGTATGCATAATGTTAAAGCCCAGATTGACAGGACAAGTGTTAAAGTAATTTAACTATCTGCTGACCTATGATGCAGGGACTTTATGAAATTGATACAGAGCTGAAACAAGAGTAATTTCCAATGCTACAAGAAGATACATTAATTACCTTTCTTAGGTGGTATTCGAACTAGGCATGTTTTTGGCCACCCCTGGTAGGTGTTACCAAGATTATGAATGGTACCGTCAGGATCCCAGTGTGGATGAGCTGTCCCAGAGTTCACAGCCACGTAATCTTCCAATTTCACCTGAAAAAAATGCACTTGTTGGATTTAACCGACAAAATGGGATGTATGACCATCAGACCTGGGCGACCTCTCAAACACTTTATTTATTGTTTTTGTTGATCAATCAGTTGCTTTTTTATTAACTATCAATAAACTCATTTACCTTAATTAAGACTTTATAAGAGTCTTGTGAAGAACTTTCATTGATTACAGCAATTTTAGCATACGTAATCAATTTTACACAACGGAATTTAATCTTTCTTTTTATCAAGAGACATATCCAAAAATTAGCACTCTTTAATTAATAAAAATAGATAAGGTGCCCTCAGTATATATATACCACTCTCAAACCAAACTTTTCCATATGCCTGCACAATACAATTATGAAAATTAAAGTAGCATACTTGTAAATTAGCATTCATATACATGTACATCTATACATGTAAATAATATCTCTTTAATAACGTTCTTGGTCTTTAATAAACAGTATTATCGTATTCTAATATGTATATTTACCTTCTCTAACCGGTCCAGGGTATCTGGATCTATTCTGTTAATGAAATTTCTCTCCGTGGCTGCATAAAGTTCATCTTTAAACGGAAAAAAACTCACATTAGTGTTGTCAGTGGAATCATCCATCTCAAAATGACTCAGCTGCCTGCATGAAATACATCAAAATCATCAGTAAAATATCATATCAAACCAGTCTAAAGTATCCTTTACTCCCATTGGTCAAGCCAAATTTAAATTTTAAATTTCGACCAATGAGAAGAGTTCATTATGAGACTGGTTTTATGTCCTGCTATGCCAACAATACTGAACATAGAAAATTCTCTTTTTGAAGAAAATACTTATTGGATAAACCATGGACTATTGCATGTATTACATTATAGTGGCTCAATTTTTTAAACCTGAAAAATGTACTAATGTTTCTTTATAGTTGTCTCTTGTAGCCATTACAATATAAGTGACATAGTGTGTAATATATTTTCCAGGATAAACATTCTACAGTGCAACCTTCACAAAACATCCACTTGTAGACCGATTACCTGATTACAACAACAGTATATGCATAACTACGCGTGAATTCAAGAAGTTGAATTCGTGGAGTTGAAATCGTGAATTCATGAAGTTGAAATCGTGAATTCATGAAGTTGAACTCGTGAATTCATGAAGTTGAACTCGTGAAATCGTGAATTCACGAAGTTGAACTAGTGAATTCACGAAGTTGAATTTCGTGAAGTTGAAATCATGAATTCATGAAGTTGAAATCGTGAATTCGTGAAGTTGAAATGGCCCGACCGGACTTTCGTATTATCCGGAGGAAAATACTGTTACCCAAGACGTTAGCTACTATAGGGTAGTGGGAGATGTTTTCCACATAGTAACAATTGCCTACACTATTCCTGTTTAAATATTTGAAGAAAAAAAAAACAAACAAAACGTTGACACACATTCTAACATTCAATAATGTCATAATCAGGATTTTTAATTAAACTAACCTCTTAAAACTGTTGATACAGGGATCCGGTGTACCGACTGTACCGAACTCATGTACCACAATCCGTTTTGCTTCCATAGCTTTCGTGTAGGCATCACTATGTAAATATCGGCACTGATATGATGCCTTCTTGTCACCTTAATAAAGATACATGTTTTTTCCATAAATATTTTAATTTGAAAAAAAAATCTATATTAAACCTTGCCAATGTTATGCTTTCAAAATAATATTACTATGATCATTATAAAGACTTTCAAAGAAATAAGAAGAATTTACAATACATGCATTCGATCATTATCCTTACAAGCAGCTTTTAATGAATCTTAGTAGAAATACAGTTAAATACTAATACAATAGATATTTTTGTAAAATGAAGCCATTTGATTAGTTTACACATCATTATTGTATAACTTGCCTAATATCAAAAATTCTCACAAATGTAGAAATCAAGGGTTATCTTTATTTCTTTTGTAACATTACCCATGAGCTATTTAAATCGCGAAAATTTGAGCTTAAAGGCCCATTATGCCACATACATGCTATCATTTCTATTTCTATAAAAAAAACTCATTTGCTATATACATGATCTATATCTGTCGCTGATTTTGTTATGTCGGCAATTGGTGTAAATATTGTGAATAAGTTTTCGTATGGAAATCAAAATATTACTTTGTTTACAGTTTGCTACCTTTAACACAATACTATAAAATGTATTTACTTCATAATAAATTAAACCTCTGTTCAGCAAACACCTGTCTCAGACATAACCAAAAATCTTTGCATCCTAAAGGTGTTGCTCTGTCGAGGTTATACTGTATTTGAATTGGGAAATTTAAGCTAACTTGGTAACATTGACAAAACTATTAAAGCATTCATTTTTTTTTTGCAGATACATGTACACATAATTAAATTAATAAGTTTTTTCATAAAAACTTGGTGCCTAAAAAGTTGAGCTGGTTAGAAGAAATCTTATATAAATTATATAATTTTGGGTAATGTTCAAGACTTAATTGGGATTTTTTTACAGTTTTGTCACTTGGGAAAAGGCTTAAATTTTACAACCTATACTTTGTGCACAAAATACTAGTAGGAATCGACTTTCAACAATATTATAATTGTCTCTTTCGTTTGTTTGTTTGTTTCGTCCCAACAGTATTTAAGTCATATAGGCGTATCTCTCTTGAAATAACTTAAAATACAAACTTATAATGAAAATAACTTTAAATACAAACTTATAATGAAAACAACTTTAAATACAAACTTATAATGAAAATAACTTTAAATACAAACTTACAATGAAAATAATACAAACTTATAATGAAAATAACTTTAAATACAAACTTATAATGAAAATAACTTTAAATACAAACTATGAAAATAACTTTAAATACAAACTTATAATGAAAACAATTTTAAATGAAAATGAAAATCGGTGGAAATTAGCTTTTTAATTTGTTTATATGCAGTACACTGTAATGTTGAAATAGAAGTGTCAATTTATTATCTGAAAATGGAAATCTGTGGAATTTAGCTCTGCAAGAATGTTGAAATAATAAAAGTGTCAATTTATTATCAGCCCATTCTTTCACTTACGAATTCTGAAGCACTGCAACATGGCCAAAGGATCGAGCCAGTGTTTGTATTTGTCCTCCCCGACCTCGTACATGCCCGGCCCATTTCTGTACAAACTTCCACATAACCATCCTGGTATATCCCCTGTAAACAAATGTTTAAAGGTAATCTGATAAATTCCCTGTAAATAAATGTTATCAAAAAAAGGATGCTATTTTTTTTCATTTTTTTTTTTTTTTTTTTGGGGGGGGGGGGGTTGGGGCCATTAAGTTAGACTCAGGGACACATTTCTAGAATCCTAGATGGAAGTCTACCACAATGTTGACTGTGAATAATGGTTGTACAAAAACAGTAATGAAATGAGCCGCGTCACGACAAAACCAACATAGTGCGTTTGCGACCAGCATGGATCCAGACCAGCCTGCGCATCCGCGCAGTCTGCTCAGGATCCATGCTGTTCGCTTCCCAACTCTATTACAAGTAGAGAAACTGATAGCGAACAGCATGGATCCTGATCAGACTGCACGGATGCGCAAGCTGGTCTGGATTCATGCTGGTCGCAAACCCATTATGTTGGTTTTGTCATGACGCGGCTCAAATAAATTCTTGTCCTCCTTTATAACAACTGATCTGGCCGTATAAACTTAACTAATTTTCTGTTTAAATGTATGGTCCGACCAATTTCATGGATGGACATGATTTTTCAGCGTATTAACCTGTTATACTTTGGTAATTAACACAGTTTCTATAAAAGCTATTTATGTCTCGATCTATCTTCATGACAAATATAATTAATCAAGCAGGAAAAAGACTTTGCGTACTTTATATGTACTATATCATATGTACTATATAAAAGACAACTGACCAGGCAAAAGTAAAACAATGCCCCGGTGACCTATGAACAGCGATGTTTTGACATTGTCAATAAATCATGCAATCATTTTTTTTTATTTACACACTAATCACTTGTCAATTACACTGAAATTTATGTACTTATAATTGTTTTGAGCTTATGTGGAAAAATTCAGTGATGACAATTAACCCAAAGCATCACAAGCTTATATTTTGAGCCAAAAGTAGGGCATTGCATTTCACTGGTCAATGAGCACATAAAAGTACAGAAAGCAGTAACAAGGAGGAGGTTTAAGCTCTGAACAGGATTGTTTGTGCTAGCAAAAGGCGACGCTATTCATGTTGTCTCTTGGTTCTCATGCACCCAGGTTCCGAACTGATTTATATTACATCATATGAATCCGTGTTTATGTAAACCATAAGAGGAATGGGCCACAGATCTTTACATGATCAGAAATATGCTACAATGCCCCAATTTGCAGTTACCCGTTTCCGAGCACCTGTAGACACTTGGGTGTCAGACACTATCCCCCCTCCTGAACTGCCCATGTCAACGGTCAATAATTTTTTTACCACACATGGGGAATCTGTCTTCATCAATAAAATTAATTTTTAAACCATTCGCATATGATAAAAATGCAAACAAGAGGGCCATGATGGCCCTGAAATCGCTCACCTGTATATAGGCCCACATGACGTGGCCAATTTTAACCCAAGGGCTTTTATTTGTACAAACTTGGTAGACACCCATTAGATGTTTCATGCTAAATATCTTAGCTCTAGCTCTTTTGGGTTTTTAATAGAAGATTTTTTAAGTTTTTACTAAATATACTTAAAGGGAAAAACATGACCCCCTGGCGCGGAGCCAATTTTGACCCAAGGTCTTTTATTTGAATAAACTAGGTAGTCACCCACTAGAAGATGTTTCATGATAAATATCTAAGCTCTAGCTATTTTTAAAGAAGAAATTTTAAGTTTTTATTTACAAATAATGGTAGCGAAATTTCAGACTCTAATGCTGTTAATTGCAAGTGCCGAAAGTAGTCCGCTTTTTTGAAGCGATTACTTCCCTATATATGTAACACTTAGGCCGAAAAAATTAGGGGAGATCATTGCGTCAATATGGCCACATGACAGGCGGATTAATTTTCAAGCAAAATAATTCCCGAATGGTCGAAGATTTCTAATATTGTTTTATTCTTTGTAAATATACATGCTTATAGTAAGCGCCATGATTATTTACACAAGTGTTAAAACAACAGTTAGCGTCGTTACAAACCCTAAATAGAATAATATGGTTTTCTTCAGGCCGTTAACATATAAATGCACCGTGGCCGAGCGGTTAGCGCAATTACGGCAATTCATTTTTTTTTCAAATTGTTTAAGTCAAATAAACTTTGGATCGAATATCAGTGTTGCAATTAGTCTTATAGCCAATCTACTACAATTAAAACGCTGGAAAGCATTGGTAGCACTATACAAAAACAAATTGTTTTATATCACAACCTTCACCTTTCTGATATTCTGCGCCTCCTGTGCTTTGATTTCTTTTTGTTGCCATGGTAACCAGAGTTCTGCAGGGAATTAATTTTTTTGAAGAATTTTTAAAGTTGACTACCAAAGGAACATTCATGTGAAGTTTGGATGAAATTGGCTCAGCGGTTTATGAGGAGATGTCGTTTAAAGTAAAAGTTTATGACGGACGCCGGACGGACGCCGGACGAAAAGCGATCACAAAAATTCACTATGTCACTATGTGACAGGTGAGCTAAAAACATGTACCGTCTGACAAGCCTAAAAAAACAACATTTTTTAGACTGAACGGTACCATGGAGTTAAATATAGTACTTATGTTTATCTGTGACTGTACATGCTTGTGGAAATGTGATTAAGAGGACCCCATTTACTTTACTTTACTTTATCCAGCGTATCCAGCGTAAGGTCGCAAGATCAGAAATCTCTTATAACCCCCTCAAGGTCTGACACCCAATAATTATTTTCCGGTACGGCAGTATATAATTTGTTTCTCATTACTTTATCAGGTCTGTTTTTTAACGAATTAAGCGTTGGTGAACATACCTACGGTGGCACAAAGGTGACATGTGTGTGTTTTTATTTATCTCGTGGCCACTAGATACTATGTCGTGGCCACGAGATACTATGTCGTGGCCACAAGTTGCTAAGTCGAGGCCACGAGATAGCTAAGACGAGATAGCTAAGTCGTGGCCACGAGTTACTAAGTCGTGGCTTAGTAACTCGTGGCCACGACATAGTATCTCGTGGCCACGACTTAGCTATCTCGTGGCCACGACTTGGTAACTCATGGCCACGACATAGTATCTCGTGGCCACGACATAGTATCCCGTGGCCACTACTTAGCTATCTCGTGGCCACAACTTAGTAACTCGTGGCCAAACATAGTATCTCGTGGCCACGACTTAGTAACTAGTGGCCACGACTTAGCTATCTCTTGGCCACGACTTAGTAACTCGTGGCCACGACATAGTATCTCGTGGCCACGACTTAGCTATCTTGTGGCCACGACTTAGTAACTTATGGCCACGACTTAGTAACTCGTGGCCACGACATAGTATCTAGTGGCCACGAGATAAATAAAAACACACACATGTCACCTTTGTGCCACCGTACATACCACAGTATCTGGTAATCTATTCCATTCTGGTACTACTCTTAATGAGAAGAAATGTTTTCTTATTTCCTTTTTACATGTTTTTGTTTTCAACTTTGTTCAAAACGTTAAAACATTTTTTATTGATCGTTTGTACTGAACTAAAGAAAAAGTAATGAACATTATAATATTATATCGATCTATACCCCCAGTTTTAGACCCTGGGGTCTATTCTAGGATATAGCACACGACCCCGCGTTATTTATGTGGTTTAGCTTGTATTTACACTAAAAGCAAATGGGGTTTCGAAAAAAGGGAGTTAATTTTGAAAAAGGGGAATAAACATCTGAGTAGGTAAGAAATGAAATAGCTCAATCTTAAACCTGGCACATGTTTTGTCCCAGATTAAACATAAAATTTGAAATTATTGTATGGATCAACTTGGGTACTTAAAATCAAAAATTATGGTAATGATTACAAAGAAGAATTAAATTTAAAATCGGACTACAGTAACGTTATTTTTAGTCAGATTTGAGTAACGCTTTTCATTTTCAGGTCAATTTGCGCAATGAAAATGATTATTCTGGAAAAACGAATTATCTGCAAAGTGCAAGTTATTTGTGAAGACCTAAGCCTATTAATTGCGCCATTTTCTAATTTAAATGTTGAATTCTGCTTAAGCCGGTGCAAGGGGATGGGACGTTGTTTGCACTTCACAGTGCCGTCCATGAACAGGGTGAATCAAACCGAGCATGCATCATTTTAAATTTTTAATATCTCTTTTTTTAGCCACGGCAAATGGTACAAGTCCACATGCGTTCGGCACATTTGTGTTGCCAATAATGGTCAATTTATCATAAAATTACCTCCCCTTGATCATCATGAACAAAATTAAGTATCAATCATTGTTTACTATATACATATGTTTATACCGTATGCTGGATTGTTAAAGTGCAATATCTAAACAGAAACCTATGGAAGAAATAAAATCTGGACTGTCTACTGTAATTATATTGGTCTGCAGCCAAGGCAGATCAGAAATCTCACGTGAAATATAGCATGTTTATAGGCACTATGAAATTCATTACTGTGCGCTTTGTCTTAGAACTGTTTGTTGAACCTGTAATCATGCTGAGTTTCCCAGCCTCCTCATTTTGAAACTGTTCGTTATCAAATAAAAAACTATACATCAGTCAAACATATATATAGGCTGGCTGGGTCTGTTCAGACTGCATGGTTGTTTGTTTGTTTCATTTTACGCCTTTTCCCAACAGTATTTCAGTCATATATAGGCGGGTAGTGTTTCCGAACCATCGTTCCTGGATAGAAACACCAGTACAAGACTACCTTCCTCCGCGCTAAACTACCAAAGCATCTCCTGGGGATCGAACCCACGCAAGAGAGGTAACTGGATTAGAAGTCATCGACTCTAACCCCTCGACCACGGAACCGGTTAACTGCGCAGACTCCCGGACTATTTAAATACTGGTGTCAAAGGCCGATCATTCGGTTCATTATCGGGGTAAAGAATGTCTCCAAGGATTCAAATTAGTTGTCACTGTCAGCAAAATATGTCCTCAAAAATAATCGAGAGTTTCCAAAAAAGAAAAAAAAAAAAAAAAAAAAAAAAAAATTAGGCTTGGCAAAAACTTGATTAATTCACATACCTATGACTGTTCCATCAACTGGGGTTTTATATTCCTCGTGAATAGTTTGGAAAAGTTTGTGCATTGCGAGTTGTATTAGTCCTTGTTAAAATAAACTGAAACAAACCGACTCGTCAAGAATAACGTCCGAACGTTTAACGTAACGCGTTGTACTTTACAAAGATAAATTCATTCCATTCAGCTGACTTGTCACGCGATAGTTGTACTGTCAAATGAAAATCACATGATCCGTTTATAAAACAAGAACTTACTGACAGTTTGATTGACGTAATAAATTACTGCGCGCATTAAACGTAATGAGTTATATGAAATAACGTTGTTTAACGTAGCGGACCAACAGCAATCTCCCGTGGGGAAAAACTAAAGAACATTACGTTAAATATTGACATGTTTGATAAAAATTTAATTTTCTCATACTATATGGATTACGTGAGAAAACAGTTCCCTGAAATAATTCCACGCGCTATTTCTTTCTTTAAAAGGTGTGCACATTACTGACACGTTACGTAACGTCATATATAGTTTTGTGCTTTATACATGTAGATGAAATTGAGGGGAATGTTCCTATTTACGTGGGGTCGTCATAAATTAGCAGCCAATAATAAAAATATGACCAGACAGACATATTTGACGACTGCTAAATTTAACTCTTCAATTCCGGTGGTAAAATTATACGGAAAAAACAACACAAAACAACAACAACAAACGATAATTGACGTAGTCTTGAACTCAGTAACGTTTTCGGAACATAAAAGCCTATACCACGTGATTTTTGTTTTTTGATATTTTTTATCTGTGTGGGGAAGCAAACCAATAGTAAAGTCCTTCCAAGATTTATTTTCCTCGTTGACATTTTAATTCCAAATTCCTATATTTATAATGATTTAAAGTGTAGAGCCCTTACATTCAAGTCAGTTAACCATATGTAGAATGTCGGGTGTGTTTTGTCGTTTGTTTGTTTTTTGTTGTTTTTTTTTCTTTCTTTTTTCTCTTGCTTCTGTTATATTTTCAATATTTTTGTCAATGGAAACAGCATGAATTTCTGATTTTCCAAACACGCGTTACACTTTCTGTTACTTTCTGAGAAAAATCGTTTTGCTCAGTTTTTTTTCTTTCTTTTTCTTTCTTTCTTTTTTTGAAGTGTACAGGTTATTGATTAGAATGAGCAAGCTCTACACTATATTTCGTCTATTTTTTGTGTAAAATATGGCGTTACGGTAAGAAAAGTCTATAATTATTCTCACCTTCACTTAGATTTCAAAAAAGTTGAGTTGTCAGCTTTTGGCTCGAGACTTTTTCAAGCCGTACAATTGGTTCAAGTTTTTGGGAACAACGGAATGCATTCGTTGTTACGCGTATTAAAACAGCACGCCTTCAGATTCATGCTAATTTTCATGAAAAATTTAAAAAAGTATTTAAAAGTATATTATTGTGAAGTAACCAAAAGAAAGCAATTCACAAATTATAAATGACACTCGTAATGTTCGTAAACTATCTAAAACAGGTCAAAACATGCAAAAATAGCTCTTAAGTACTGCGTTAGTAACGCAGTAGAAATATAGTTGTAAATACTGAAAAATCAGTAACATAAGAATTATTACTTGAATCTCGAATCTTACACCTTTCCTAAAATCTTAGTACATGTTTCTCAAATTTGATTTTTAAAAAATATTTCGGCTCATTTGGAGGCATGTAGCTTTTATATGGACACTGTTCAACCTAGCAATTGACGTTTTATGCCGTGACTTCCGTGGACATTTAGGTCTTTATTGAACTTTACCTACTCGTACATATTATCATAACTATACTTATCTCAGTCAGATCATTGCATCATGACGTATTGTAAAAGTACATCAAACTTGGGGAAATAATATGAATGTTGTAAGTGTACTTAGATCTACGGACTTTTTAGGGATCGCTAGGCATACCCTTAAAGGCACATTATGCCTAAAAAAACAAATAATTTTTTTAAAGGCACATTAAGAGCAAACATAAATTTATATAGAAATAATGGTTTTAGAGAGTGTTAGATGCTTGTAAGTTGTAACCTGAAGATGTGAAATACAAATGTAATTTGTCATAGAAGAAGCGGGAATTTTAAACAAAATTTTTTTTTTTGGATTTTTCCCATACAAGTTTACTTTTTAAACTATAACTTACTTTTTGCCAAAAACTAACAAATGAATAAGATGATTCACATAAATGGCCAATGCCATAAAAGACAAACAACATTAAAAAGCTTTTGAGAATTTAAAATAAAGCATTTCTGAGACATGATGGACCTTTAAAGAGTAAAGGTGACCAATATGTACACCCTATATGTCTTTATCCTTTTCTAAATTTTGATTTTGCAAGTAGTGCCACTAGATATTTTCAAAGGACTCTTCATAGAATTAATTAATGGTAAAAAAAGGACAATTCTGGCATACATTAGATATTTGAGCCGCGTCACGACAACACCAACATAGTGCGTTTGCGACCAACATGGATCCAGACCAGCCTGCGCATCCGCGCAGTCTGATCAGGATCCATGCTGTACGCTATCAGTTTCTCTACTTGTCATAGGGCTTGTAAGCGAACAGCATGGATGCACTAGCTGATCTGGATCCATGCTGGTCGCAAACCCATTATGTTGGTTTTGTCATGGCGCGGCTCAATTTTGTATTACGGTTGAACCTATGATTGTCTCACTTTTTTAAAGCTACATGCCTCCAGATGAACCTAAAATCAAACTTGAGAGAAATGTTCTAAGAGTTTAAGAAAGGTATAAAGGTTTAAGATTCAAGTAATAATTTACATGTTATGTGCGATTAAAGACTGAATTTTCAATATTTTTGTCAATGGAAACAGCATGAATTTCTGATTTTCCAAACACGCGTTTACACTTTCTGACACTTTCTGAAAAAAACTTCGTTTTGCTCATTTTTTTTTTCTTTCTTTCTTTTTTTTTTATTATTATTTTTTTTTTTTTTGTAAAATATGGCATTACGGTAAGAAACGTCTATAATTATTCTCACTTTCATGTAGATGGGAACCCTTAAAGTCTGTGAAATTCAAAAAAGTTGAGTTGTCAGCTTTTGGCCCGAGACTTTTTCAAGCCGTACAATTGTTTCAAGTTTTTGGGAACAACGGAATGCATTCTTTGCTACGCGTATTAAAGCAGCACGCCTTCAGATTCATTCTAATTTTCATGAAAAATTTAAAAAGTATTTAAAAGTGTATTATTGTGAAGTAACCAAAAGAAAGCAATTTACACATTATAAATGACACTCGTAATGTTCGTAATCTGCCTGAAACAGGTCAAAACATGCAAAAATAGCTCTTAAGTACTGCGTTAGTAACGCGGTAGAAATATAGCTGTAAATACTGAAAAATCAGTAACATAAGAATTATTACTTTAATCTTGAATCTTACACCTTTAACTAAAATCTTAGTACATGTTTCTCAAATTTGATATTTAAAAAATATTTCGGCTCATTTGGAGGCATGTAGCTTTAATATGGACACAGTTCAACCTAGCAATTGACGTTTTATGCCGTGACTTCCGTGGACATTTAGGTCTTTATTGAACTTTACCTACTCGTACATATTATCATAACTATACTTATCTCAGTCAGATCATTGCATCATGACGTATTGTAAAAGTACATCAAACTTGGGGAAATAATATGAATGTTGTAAGTGTACTTAGATCTACGGACTTTTTAGGGATCGCTAGGCATACCCTTAAAGGCACATTATGCCTCAAAAAAACAAATAATTTTTTTAAAGGCACATTAAGAGCAAACATAAATTTCATATATAAATAATGGTTTTAGAGAGTGTTAGATGCTTGTAAGTTGTAACCTGAAGATGTGAAATACAAATGTAATTTGTCATAGAAGTAGCAAAATGTAAATAAAATAGTATTTTGACTTCCATACAAGATACTAATTCACTATAACTATACTTATTGCCAAAAACCTAACAGATGAAAAAGATGGTTCAGGTAATTGGCCAATGGATAACTTTTTGAATGCCATAAAAGAACCTCAACATTGAAAAAGCTTTTGAGATCTTAAAATAAAGCATTTCTGAGGCGTAATGGGCCTTAAAAGAGTAAAGGTAACCAAAATATAAAACCCTATATGTCTTTATCCTTTTCTAAATTTTGATTTTGTAAGTAATAATTGTACCACTAGATCTTTTCAAAGGATTCTTCATAGAATTAACTAATGGTAAAAAGGACAATTTTGGCCTACATTAGATATGAGCCGCGTCACGACAACACCAACACAGTGCGTTTGCGACCAGCATGGATCCAGACCAGTCTGTGCAGCCGCGCAGTCTGATCAGGATCCATGCTGTTCGCTATCAGTTTCTCTACTTGTCATAGGGCTTGTAAGCGAACAGCATGGATCCTGATCAGACTGCGCGGATGCGCAGGCTGGTCTGGATCCATGCTGGTCGCAAACCCATTATGTTGGTTTTGACATGGCGCAGCTCAATTTTGTATTACGGTTGAATCTATGATTGTCTCACTTTTTTTAAAGCTACATGCATTTAGATGAACCTTAAATCAAACTTGGGAGAAATGTTCTAATATTTTAAGAAAGGTTTAAAGGTTCAAGATTCAAGTAATAATTTACATGTTATGTGCGATTAAAGACTGAATTTGCAATATTTTTCACCGTATAATACTATTTTTCTACTGCGTGACTTATTTGCTTGGATTTAACCTGCCGATTGCAAAAATGTATAAATTAATTTCTTTGTTCACTTCATAATATTTTACTTTTAAATATTTTTTTCATAATTTTCATGAAAAATTAGCATGAATCTGGAGGCGTGTTACTTCAACAACCAGATCTAATGGGGGTTGTTGTTTTTCCCCCCAAAAAAAACAATGAGTGATGGTCAATTCATGTTCAGATATCTTTTAAATATGGCGCAAACTAATAATGCATAAAGCATGTCTTGTTTTAGTTTGTTGTTTTGTTTTTCAACTGTCAAACCTGGACATTTATAAATGGACTGGCACGTGTCAGGTGACATCCGTCGTCTGGTCAGAAATGGTCGTTTCTTAATTTCCTTTATAATTAATGATACGCATTATACCATGTATATTTTATATGTCAAGTTTGATGAAGTTTAAGAGGCAGATTAAGAATTTTAATAATAATTATAAAACATGTCATTTACTTAGCACTCTCCTAAAAGTTAAAAAAAAACCGCCATCGTGGTCCTATATAATTATATATTTTTATTATTAGCTATAAATTTTGACAGGTTATATGGCCCTATATAAACGGTTGCAAATTGCGGCTCTGGTCATATTTCAAACAAGCGTTTATTTTATGGTCAGATAATCTGCCAGGAATGTTATATCGAATTCATAATACAGCAAACTTCATTTTTAGAGATAAAAAAAATTTTTTTTTTCATAAATAGACAGCAGTTGTTTATATTATTAATTATAAAGATTTTTGAAAGGTTATGTGACCGTATATAAACGGTTGTTTGTAAATATAACCCGAACAGCTAGGCGATGGTTATATCGCAAACAACCGTTTATATACGGCCATATAACCTGTCAGAAATGTTTATAACGAATAAAGGACACTTTCTGAAATGAGGACACTTTGAAGTGGCTGAATTCCTCTCCATTTGCCGTTTACAAAAAGAATCGTCCAGTTGAACAATTGCTTGTTATGTTGATGCACAAGCAAATGTTCCCCCCTGAAAATATTTTTTGGATAGCGGGAGGAAATAAGCTGATATATATCCCTACCTGCACTACTGGATAAGGTCATTGCGACAATTTTGTTTGGCGCCAAAATGTCAATTGCCATGGTCCATTGCATTTCGATCACTTTATATACAGAGTAGATCTATGGCCTTTACATGTGGTTTGGAACTACAAAAGTGTTAAAGTCTCCACTATTGCACTTGGATGTGGGACATGGTAACATTTGACAAGTAATTTGGACGCCTGTGACATTTTCAAGTTTGCAACATTATATATAAACTTGTATACCATGGAGCTTAATATAATATATCTGTGAGTATACCAACCAACATGAACTTGTCAGAGAGAATGAGATGTTAAAAGTTTGATAGAAACAGGAACGTTCATTACGCAGTCTATAGCTAAAAATAAGATTTTTCTCAACCAACATATCGACTATTAATTATATCCGAACTTTGACGAAAATGGCCGTAAAGCGCACGCTTTCTTAGCACCATGATCGGTGCTTCGATTCAAACCAAACGTGCGATTCCCGGTGCTTCTGTTGTGCGTTAAATCTTAAAAAAAACGATTTAGAACAAGTTATCAAATATCAAAAAAAACAACAAAAAACTGTACTTCTACCTTTTATATTATGACAACGTGTGTATTTATCTATTCAACTCATAAGATTTTATTTTTTGAGAGATTAAAGTGCAAAACTCTAGGACATTGAAACAGTGTGTATCTTCATGGAGCTAACTAAAGAGTGTAATTAAAGTCCGTTATTCCATCTAGTTTTATGATCGAATATGATACTGTTTCTTGCCCATGATAAACGCTGCTACTGTAAAGTAATGCTTTCTGCTGAAAGTTTGGATATATTATATATAAGATGATATAAATGCTTGAAGCATTACAAAAATAGGCGGGGGAAAAGTCAATCGGAATACATCGGATATTATGCATAATAATATTATCCGAACATTGACGGAAGCGGTTTGGATAGCAAGTTAAGTTTGATAGGTTACGTCCCTCTATTGTAATGCAATCCGGTCAACTCGTCCCCTGGTCAACTCGTCCCCTGGTCAACTCGTCACCTTTTTGGTCAACTCGTCCCCTACTTTTGGTCAACTCGTCCTGAAAGAGTCAACTCGTCCCTAATATGGTCAACTCGTTTCCTACTTTCTATCTATTCGTCACTATTATGTTGTAAATCAATGTCTTTAAATAGTTCTTCTATGTAAAATTAATTATGAATTTGATTGATATCGAAATATTAATAAAATAACGTCTTTTTTACGTTAAATTTTAATGATCTTTATCTAAGCGCACGTGCATAGCTTTGATGAAAACTACAAAGACAGGTAAGTTTGCAAACATTCAATTAATGTTTAATTAATCGGAGTTTTAATGATTATTAATCCAACTCTTTGATTTTTACCGCCACCTGAATGATTTAAAGACTGACGACAGATTAACAGAATTTAGAAGTACTAAAAACATTATGTCGGTGCGTATCTCATTATCTCATTAAAGAAGGATCGTGTCAATTAAAAATATGATAATTGTTTCTTGTGAAATTGTCAATATAAAAGTTGCCCTGATAAATATAATACATTATACATTATATGTTATTGCTATTGATTGTCTTCGTGTCGGTTTTTTTTCTGTATGTAATTTAATCAGTATTATGCATATATATACTTATTATTAGATAAAAAAAAACTCCAAATATTCGCATACAAAAAGCGTCAAAATATGTCCAATTCAGTAATTTTATAATATATTATTTTAACAGTCTATAATAATGTATGAAATGTATGAAAAACAAATAATAATAAAATATAGGGGACGAGTTGGGGACGAGTTGACCAGGGAACGAGTTGTCCAAGGGACGAGTTGACCAAAAAGGTGACGAGTTGACCAGAGGACGAGTTGACCAGGGGACGAGTTGACTCTGAATCATTGTAATAACGCCAAAATAAACATTGTATATTTATCATGTTTATGGCTTGATATTAGAAAAAAACTGTCATCAAGGAAAGAACAATGCTTACAGCGGGCAGCTTGATCAGTTCAGAGTGGCCCAGTACTGCTGAAGGCAGAGATATGTTATCATGTCTCTTCACCAGAAACAAACAGCGACTGAGAACATTTGGTAAGATATAATTTCTGAAATCGTGCAATCAACTGTAGTAGACTGTAGTCCTAGCTTTATTAGATTTATCACTGGTTATAGTAAAAGTAAAATATTATTAGTCATGCAACTTACTGAGGGGATTTACAGGAGATTATTCCATAAATGAGATTAAAATAGAGGGGGGGTTTATTTTCCTTTCTTTCAAAAATTTAAAGCGACTTTGTCATTTGAGCTTATGGACTGAAAAGGTGGTTCTTACTAAAAGAAAATTTTTGTGGGCCCAAAACTCATCAGACTTGTCAAAGTGACATCAAGATAAGTTTTGCAGGGGATGTCTTGACAGTATGAGAAAAAAAAGCTTGTGAAATGGGTCAAACTGTTCTCGCCAAATTAATTAGGCTAAACAAGTAGTGGCATTTGCCTGTAATTTTCATGCATGAAGGGGCAACCTACATGTAGTTGTCACTCTTACAGTTTTGTTATGACTTAAAAGCTGGATGCCTCCAGATGAGCTAAAACATTTCAAGAAAATCAAGCTTGAGAAAAATGTACTAAAGTTTAAAGAAAAGTTAAAAAATCAAGATTTAAATAATAATTTGATACTGTTTGACTAATAAAGTAAGGGCTATATTTGCATATTTGGACTGCCTTTAGTGATTTACTATATTTGTAAATGCTAAAATTTTGCATTGTGTTAAAGACATTTACAAATAAATATTTAAACATTGTCACGGTTAATCATGAATATCAGGCTATTGTAACATTTAGTACAAGAATTAAGTAGAATTTAGCAGTGACTTGTCCTGCAAGACATAAGGATTGCTTTAAAAAAAGTTTTGCAATCCCTGGTTATAAACCAAACAAATGTAACAACATTTTTTTTAACATATATGTATTTATTTGTACAGGCCTTCTAGAAAGACCACCTTTATCAGCACATATTGAGGAAGCCAGATACAAGATATTACTATCGGGAAAAACTGGTGTTGGGAAAACCTGTACAGTTGCAAAGCTGACGGGTCATGACATACCAAAAACACATACAGAGACAGCAGGTATGGTTCTTATATAACAATCACTGTGGGTATGGTTCTCATTTAAATTTGATATTTTTAAGGCAGTTATGGTTCTTATAATTATATTGCAGGTATAGTTCTTATGACAAATACTGCAGGTTTGGTTGATACAACAAATACTGCACATATGGTGCTTACTATAAAATACTGCAGGTATGATTTTTGCTATTAAAACTACAGGTATGGTTCTTGCAATAATTACCGTAAGTATGGTTCTTGCAACAAATGCTGTATGTAGGTATGATTCTTATAACAAATACTGCAGGTATGGTTCTTATAACAAATACTGCAGGTATGGTTCTTATAACAAATACTGCAGGTATGGTTTTTACAACAAATACTTATAACAAATACTGTAGGTATGGTTCTTATAACAAATACTGCAGGTATGGTTTTTACAACAAATACTGTAGGTTTTTCAAATCACTGCAAACTTTTTTCATTGATTGTTGAAATTCATTAAATATTTGTGATATATAAAAACCAGGGAGATAAACTATTTGAATAAAAACTTATATAAGATCTATTCAAACAAAATGTTGTTTTATTCTCTTTTAGATCACATGCTATTGTTCAGCTGTCCGGGGGGAAAATATACCTAACAAAAAAAAAAATCTTAATGTTATTAGTACATCTGTTATTGTAAGTGGATTTACTGGATTTAGCAATGTCGTGCACATACTCTGCTCAGTCTGATGTACTGTGATCATTTTATTTAGTAGGTTCTTTGGTAGGAGTCCAATCTATTCATTTTCTGACGGCTGAAAAATAGCTGTATATTCATTAAATGTATAATTTTAAAGATACTTAAAGAATAAAAAAATAAACATGATATATAGGCATTATAATTATTATTATTGTTTGGATTTCTTTTACAGGGATTCAGACAAGTACATGTTACTGGCCTGTCAAAGTCCAGGACTTGAATAAAGTGATGCTATTTCGCCTCCAGTTCTGGGATACAGGGGATGCAGCATGCAAGAAATTTGACCATATCATGCCTGTACGTATAGTTAGTTGTACATATCGTTAGTTGAGCTGATAGGTTGGTTTGTCATTCAAAACTTTTTAACTTTGAGGGTGTTGCCCAGTAGTTAACTCTTTAAGACTAGTAATCTTAGAATTAATGGTTGCATGGGTTCGGACGCCTTTAGGGGCATGTTGTGGTATCCTTGCGTAAAAATCTTGACACTCATTGCTTTTTACTGGTTGGCTGAATGAGTAAGGAACAGATTTTAGAGTGTGTCTGTAAGCTTAGTTTTCTGCACATTGAACCAAAATAAATCCTGCATAAACTACATTGTAAAACTTTTCGTTTATGGCTGTCATTCAAGTAGATATTGTACACCAGGCTTATGGTTCAGATATAAAATATATGCTTTCTTTGGCCCTATCGACTGAGCTGCCCAGCTGTCTACACATTTCCTCCTCTAATTTGTGAACAGTTCTATACCATTTGTAAGATTTGACAATAACTGTATACATTTTGTAGTTTTTCTCTTGTATTTTTCAGGCATGTACAGACAGAGTTGATGCAGTTTTGTTTCTATTTTCATTAATAGATAAGTCAAGCTTTGATGAACTTCATCAGCAGATAAGTCGTCTAACTTCACCTAATGATAACATTGCAAGAGTTGTGGTGGCTACAAAGTATCCTTTCAGCTGTTATGTTTTGTATTTTACAAACATTATCCATACCCTTAAATGGATTGGGAATGTCAGCAATATTGTGCCCGAAATTAGAAAATTTTATATGTGATGGTAGCCTAGATTTTATCCATGTATCAGTGTCTGACTTAAAAGTGTGTAAAGAAATGTTTTGACTTTCATTCAAGTACTTGTAATAGTCAAGCCACTGTCTTACAATACAGATCTTCCTACAAATAGGTTTTGCCATAGATTTTACTTTCCATAGATTTTACTTTCCATAGATTTTACTTTCCATAGATTTTACTTTCCATAGGTTTTACTTGCCATAGATTTTACTTTCCATAGATTTTACTTGCCATAGTTTTCACATGCCAAAGACTTTACGTGCCATAGGTTTTACTTGCCATAGGTTTTACTTGCCATAGGTTTTACATGCCATATATTTTACTTGCCATAGGCTTTAGTTTCCATAGGTTTTACTTTCCATAGGTTATACTTTCCATAGGTTTTCCATAGGTTTTACATGCCATAGGTTTTACTTGCTATAGGTTTTACTTTCCATAGGTTTTATGTGCCATGGGTTTTACTTGTCATATGTTTTACTGTCCATAGGTTTTACTTGCCATAGTTTTAATGTGCCATAGGTTTTACTTGCCATAGGTTTTACTTTCCATAGGTTTTATGTGCCATAGGTTTTACATGCCATAGGTTTTACTGTCCATAGGTTTTATGTACCATAGGTTTTACTGTCCATAGGTTTAACTGTCCATAGGTTTTACGTACCATAGGTTTTACTTGCCATAGGTTTTACTTTCCATAGGTTTTATGTACCATAGGTTTTACTTGCTATAGGTTTTACTTTCCATAGGTTTTAAATGCCATAGGTTTATTGTGCTTTAGGTTTTACGTGCCATAGGTTTTATGTGCCAAAGGTTTTACTAATTACTGTATATGATATGTATAAAATAAACCCTTCACTTGCTGAATTTCTGAAATGTACTTGTCTAACTTTCATTTTGAAACTGTCAGTTATCATTTTTGTGGATATCAAGATTTACATATGGTTAGCCACCAAAAGCCTGACTCTATACTTGTTGCAAAGGCTAGTCACCTTTGGTTTCAGCAGAGAATGGGTTAATTGATGTGTATTTTATTGAAAGGGAAAGATTGGCGGAATATTACATACAAACATTGTAAGCAATTTTCTTTAACACTATAACAGATGCGATCAGCATGCTCATGCAGAGGTCACACAGAGAGATATCCGAGATTTTGAGAAAACTTGGAATATTCCGGTACTCAAGATGAAAAACACTGTCGATAGCACCCAGTCGGACTCCAGTGATATAGTACATGCTTTGAATACAATTTGTGAACATTTATGGCAGCGTGATTTAATTTTAGCAGGAAAAATACCAAAACCTGTTCCTGAGCAAAGAACGGACACTGTGAAGAAAACATTTACATCAGATGAATATGTTTGAAAGATATTACATATTCAGAAAGAAATTTAGACCTGATTTAAATAAGTAAAGGCAGCTGGCTTCAGAATCTGCATGCAGTGACAATGATCTGGAAAAAGAAATAAATCATTTTTATCTTGACTTTTTCAAAGAAAAATAAATTTCGAGCTATTGCTACAGTCAGGTTGATGTAGCCATTGCACATGCCTTTGCCCTCCAGAAATTTTAACATGGTGGCCAAATTAATTTTTATTAACTTAATGAAATGTCTTTTCAAACTTTGACGCAACCAAACCCTTTTTGGGACAAGTTTCAAGGGTCCAAATTATTTGAAAACTTGTTACTATTATCATTAGCTTTGTTGTTGATTAATTTTATTTACCAGACTTTATTTTAATAACTTGGACAAAATAAACACATTTAATTATGACAAAAGCAGGGAATGTTAAGTTTATTCTAGGCTTTGATTACATGTATGACCTTTTTTTGACCTTTAATTTGACTTTTGACTTCTCAAAAAGTCGTAGCCAATTTTGAAAAAATTTGCATTGCCTTACTTTTCTTGAGTCTAACATGTAATTATATTTATGTATTTTCTTGGACAAAAAGGAGCTTCAATGACAAAACTGACAATGATTGATTTGATATATTCAAATGTGACCTTGACCTTTGAATGACCTTGACTATCAAGGTCAAACATGAAAATAGAAAAAAATTTTTTTACAAGAAAATTATATTTTGTAGGAGTACTCTTTGCTTTAATAGTCTTTCTCTGATGTGTTTGATTTTAGAAATAATAAAACAACGATGCGTGGCCCCACTTGGTGGTGGCTCTTGTTAATTTATCAGGTTATGAGGAAAAGCTTCTGATTCAGTGGCAACAGTTCTCAATCTGTTTCATCTCTTGAAGTTTTTAGTCTTGGTCTCTGTCCGGTGGTGAGGGTAAACAAACCCAAACACACACACACACATATTATAATATGATTAAAAAGAATCAAATTATTGAGTATTTGTCTGACAAATATTTTGAGATCTTGGTAGCTTAGAAATATTTGGACATGTATAATTGTGATGTGCCTTTGAAATTAGATCAGCGTTTTCTGATATTCATTCAAATTTGATGGTCGTACATGTATGTGTTAAGTGTTATTTATGAACATTTATTGTATAATTAATTTGATAGTTGTGTATGCAAATGTAAGCTTTTATTTCATTAAAATATGTGATTGTTTACAGTTCTTAAAGATGCACTATGCTCAAATTTGAGATTTGAAAATATAGATAATTGTTCAAAGTCTTTTTAGGAATATAAAATAAACATGTTTTGACTTCACACAAAGTAGATATGTTATGCTTTAAATCTTACACAATATTAGTGGACATACTATCAATATATAGTGTGATAAAAAACTGGCAGTTTTTTAAAGAAAGGACCAGCTTTACTTGACCTGTAATAAAGAATAGATATTCCCATACATAGTTTTATGTTCTTTTATTTAAATAAGACATATTCAGTAAGAATTTTATAGATTTCAATAAATTTCTGTAATAAAAATATTTTACTTAAAGATGAGCATAGGATATCTTTAATGTAACAAATTAACATGTATAAATATTGTTATTAAAGTGTATAAAGCTTTATATAAAATTTGCTGAAAAAATATTGTTTGAATTTTAAAGAATAATATATTATTACAAAAATGCTTGTAATAAATAAATACTAGTATGGTAGTAAATTGGCATAAAAACGAATGGTACATGCACAAATAAATTGCTAAACAGATAAAACCCTACTTAAAATTGCTGAATGTTAATCCTTCTTAAAATTGCTGAATGATATTTTGTTCTGGAACATATTTATTCCGTTTATGTACAATAGTCATGTATGTAAAATAACAGAGGCTATCTATGTTACAACTTTTTGGAAAATGGACTATATTTAATTATGGAAACAATATAATCTTACTGTTGATAAATTCTAAAAAAATAATTCATAAGATATAGCTTTATACCCTTTAATGTAACAAATGTACAATGTAAAAGTATTAATGTAACACACTTACATGTATAGTGTCATTAGTAAAACGATTGTACATGTATTTAGTTATTAATGGAACAGATATACATGTTTAATGTTATAAATGTAATAGACATACAAGTATAGTGTTATTAATGTAACAATAGTACATGTAATGTGTTATTCATGTAATAGACATACCAGTATAGTGTTATTAATGTTACTATTGTACATGTAATGTGTTATTAATGTAATAGACATACAAGTATAGTGTTATTTATGTAAAAGATATGTATGTTTTTTAACATTAAGAATATTGAATACTGGAAAATTAATTTCTAAGTGAACAATGTCGCAAGTTAACACTGATTTATTTGCTGTTATAGGTGTGATAAGTGTTACAACTATATATATGAGCCGTGCCATGACAAAACCAACATAGTGTGTTAGCGACCAGCATGGATCCAGACCAGCCTGGGCATCAGTGCAGTCGGATCGAGATCCATGCTGTTTGCTGTCAGTTTCTCTTCTTGTAATAAGGTTGGTAAGCGAACAGCATGGACCAGGCTGGTCTGGATCCATGCTGGTTGCAAACGCACTATATTGGTTTTGTCATGGCTTGGCTCAATTATAATCTTGTGCAGAGACCTCTTTTTATATGCATATTGTCAATTTTAGAATCTTTCTATTTTTACATTTAAGCATTTATTTTTATAAAAAAAATGTGAACTTTAAAGAAAAGGTGTTTTTTTTTCTTTCTTGTATACAAGTATATTTTTTATTATTCATTTATATTATAAATTTCATTTATTTTGTTCCCTATAGGCCAGTATTTACCGGTACCTAAAACGTATTGCACAAGGATTTTTTACACCAGCTGAATTTACTTAATTTTAAGTGTTAATTGTGAAAAGTCCCGATATTTTGCCAGGTCCAAGTGGTTGAATATAGCATTTTTTTGCCACTTTGAGACTTGGCTTGATTCATTTAGGATGCCTGCTATGAAAAAAAATTTTACATTTTAAACGTCATGTTTAACGAAAGAACTCTTTTGAACAACATTTCAATCTTCCATGAGGCCCTCAACAAGGAACAATATAAATTAAACATATTCAAACTATTAAAATACATAAATAGAAAAATACACACAGGAGATTATCAATTTGTATACATCAATGCGGTATAAAGTTTTACAGATGTAGCAGACTTGATATAATCAGGAAGGCCTTTCCAAAATAATAATGTAATTGATTTCTCCAGTTAAAACTATACGTTTTGAGTTAAATAGATTTTAAACTTAGAACATAAGTTTAAGAGATTTTAAAATTGGAACAGTCTACCTCCCAGTGAGATTATTCTTCAGTCATTTAAGTAAGATCATTTTATTCTATGAAATATGAAGCAAAATGAGTGACATTCTTTTCTTTATGCATTAGGAATAGTGGAAGGGAGATCATTCTGTATAAAGTCTGAACTACACAAGCTAGGTAATAAGCACAGTGTATGAATCATATAAAAAAAAGAAGATATTTTTATATAATTTATGAATCATACAAGGTTTTTAGTATAATTCATAAAATAAGAACGTTCTCATTAATTTATTTACCATACAAGGGAGATTGCTGCATCTTTTAGAATGTCTCAATCTTTAAAATTATATAGTGTTCTTCATTATGTCTATACCATAGATGAAAAAAAAGAACTTTTCATTATATTAGAATCAAACAACAAGGATGTTTCTTCTTAATGTATAAATCATTCATAATAAAACTAAAAGATAAACATGTACATATGAATCATATAACTGAAACAATGCTTCAATACATATAAATCACATAAGTAAAATATTATTTATTTACATATTTAGGTAAGTAAATATTTTAATATAGTGACATATGCAATATGTTACAAAAATGCAACAGTTCAGAAGTATTGAAAGCATCCGGTCCAATGGACCTATATGTCTCCAAAACCTAGACATCATAATGAATTCAGGTATAGATCAATGATATGATAACATAAAAATAAGTTTACTTATGCAAGTTTAAAGAAATTCGATATGCAATGTTTGGAGTTGTTTTTCTATGGAGATATGAATTAACAACATAATTATATTGCTGATTTTCATGAACAATTGTTTAAAAGACATGCTACGTATGTATGCATGCGTTCATCTTTTAAATTAACAGTTGTTGCCCCAAGAATATTTGTTGCTTATTTGATAACAATAGTCACACTCACTCATAAAGTGTAATTCATCCTCGATTATGTTGATGAGCAAAATCTGCAAAGTATTTTTTTCTATTTGTTCCATTGGCTCTCCCATATATCACGGATTTATATTACATGCAATAATTGTAATTGTAATTTAAATCCGTGCATATATTAACCTGTTTCAATTCTTAAAGGTACTTGATGAATCTTACTAGTCACGTTAGTCCTCAAATCAGACAAGAGAGATAATTTTTCACATATATACAATTTCTGAACAATCGAAAAGAGATAATACTTTAAACTATATTCATGAATAGGACAGCCATATTGTTCTTGTATGTCCAATATTTATGAGATAATACTTTGAAATATATTCATGAATCAGCCGTAATGTAGAATCTATATAAATGAGATAATACTTTGAAATGTATTCATGAACAGGATAGTCATAATGTATGACCAAAATTTATCAGATAACACTTTAAAATTTATCATGAATTCGCCAGCCATATTGTATGATCGATAGAAATGAGATAGTACTTCTGAAGGTATTCCTGAATCAGACTAAAGAGATCGTTGAAAGAAATGTTGTTTTAATCTAACTACATGTATTAGGCTGTGACTAAAAAAAGGATTGGAGCACCACACTAAATACCGTATTCCGGTATATACCGGGCAAGGCGCTTGAATGATAAAATGCTAAAATCTTGTCTTTTTACCCAACGGAATGAACTTTAACAGGTCTAATTCATCTTTTTACACCGAATCAAGTACGATAATCAAGGAAAAATGTAAAATTCGGCGAAAAAAACGATATTTGTCTATTTTGTGATCATGATTTCTGCAAGCGTCTAGTGGTACTGCTCCAATCCTGTATTGAGCTAAATCCCATGTATTATAGCAATGCATATGGTAATGGTGACGTCACAGGCTGTATCTCCGTGTCTTTTAATTCTTCTTCTGAACCAAACATAGTATAGCCTAATTCTTTATAAATATTGCTACAATATCTGTTAATAACTCTAACAAATCGCCATTCTAATTGTTCTCTGTATAAAAACGGATGATTTCCATTTAATTTACTACCGGATGTTGCGTTCGTATCGATGTCTATAAAGTTATAAGCTTCACTTGTAAACTTCATCCCTACAAAATCTATTAATTTCCGTATTTTCGGTAAAGGATTCTTAAAATCTTCATATTGCACAATAAGAAATCTTTGCGGAAACTCTGCTTTCAATTTTTTAGCGTTTTCAATGTCGTCTGCCATTCTGCCGCAGATGCTTCTGGAAACGCTGGCAACGCTTTCGAGGGAATTCGCTCGTACGGGGGACCAGTTCGTGCGTATGTGAGAATTGATTACAGCTCTAGGATCACGGAATAGGTGGACTATTTTAAGATTTGGCCGGACTTCTAGAAATGATTTCAGGTTAAATAGAGATATCCGTAATACTTTTGTCACCTTGTTTTGACTTCTGGAGCAGACGTTACTGGACATGTACCGGAGACACGTGTCCAGCGTGTGGTTCTTGGCGCTGCATTCCCTGAACACGTTCCACTTTTTACCTAAATATAATACATATTTCAGAATTGTTACAAAATTATACAAACCCAAAGAACGATAAAGGTTGAATAAAGAACACTTTGGTTTAAACTACATTTGTAGTAAAAAAGAAAACAGTATTATAGAATCTTTATATAACGTATATGATACAAAATGTATTCTTAAATTTGAATTGTCATCCAGTCCATCCATTTTTTTTCATCATTTATAATGTAGGCTCTAAATGCACTTGAACGTCATATTTTGACATCGAATTTCAAAGAATATGTATGGATGCATAGGCATACTATCGTGCCATTAAGTGCATAAAGTTGATCTTGAAAACATTAAGTTTGCTAGGCGGTTCACATTTGTCCTACCTCATATTTACCTGATAATTTGGCATGTATGTTTCGTTTGAAAAATCTCAGCATGGGGTCCGTATTGAAGTTACATCCGTATATTTGAAACAAAATTCTAAAAGCAATCTGCAATTCACCTGTCTCACTGAAATGAAAAACCGCCACACTATTTCATGTTCTTTTAAATCGCCAGGAAAACTTGAAAGGTAGGGAAATTGTATAAAACGCCTGTTTTACTGATGATTGAAACTTATAAACTTACAAAAAAGCGTCACAGTTCCCTAGAGGACAGTTAGGTACGGGACATCTGGACTTAGCTTACCAAGGCTTTTGTGATCATTCTCAGAAGGCGTTGGGTTATTCCGTACCCGACTCGGTAAGCATCGTTACCGCCCAATGGACAGGTACCTTCGGAGCCAGTCAGAACCGCAATATTATTGTACAGTGCAACTTTTACAAAGCGGCCCTCTAAGGACACGCCCGTTTAACTCACAACGAGTGAAAAATGTCCATCGGTAAAATGTTGTGAGCAACTTCCGTTCCTCGTTGTGAGCACCCATCTCTTTGGGGTATGCACAACGTCTTGCAAAGAAATGCTGCTGTGCAAAAAACGTTTTAATTGCTGTGGTAGATTGAAAATAATATTTTCACCATCTGAATTACATATTAAAACCATACACGCACTGCGCTTGTCTTGCTCACAACGAGGTTATGATACTCACAACGAGGATTAAAGCAAAAAAGGGGTATATCTTCGTTTCTATGAAGACTTTCAGATAATAATTTACGCTGAAGGCTTGTGGGCATCTGTTTTTTAGGTTAGAATGCACAAAAAACGTCACCAAGAATCGACGTTTTCAATGTTTAAATTAGGTCCAAAGAGAAGTGTCCCTTCCAGTTTTCCAGCTACCCCGAGTGGACTGCGTCGCACGGTATTTCCATCAAATTGTTCCACCAACAGGCAAAATCTTTACATGTGCATACTCGGAAAACACATCGCTAGCTAACTGCATTCCGATATTTTACATAAATGTCTGTAATCTTCAAAAATTTTATGAAAAACTCACCTTGTTTATCGTGTCACTCGTCATAAGATGGGTGCTCACAACGAGGAACGGAAAAGTTTGCTCACAACATTTTTACCGATGGACATTTTTCACTCTCGTTGTGATTAAACGGGGTGTAAGGAGCAATTATTTTCGTTTCAACAACGTAGACAGCTTCCCCATTTAAGTAAAACTTCCACAAAAAACCTCTGTACAGTAACCCCTGTACGCAAAACTCTAAATTTGATCCCAATGGCATAAAAAGGTTTAATACTAAATGGGTTTCATAATTTTTACTACAATTTGGTTAAAAACACGATTTTTTCGCATTCCAGGGATAAAAGTAACGGCTGAGGCCCAAAAGGGGGTTTATAATGTTTGAACGTATCCACCTATGTCCCACTTTTGAAGAAAGTCGAACCGGATCTCATGTACGCGCTGATCATAACTTCGACGCCGTCATTTCCGTTGACTTCCGTTCCTTAAAGATAAGCAAAAGTTTAAAACAAAAAGTTAAAGAGGCCTAACCTATTCAGCGAAAGAGAGTAAAAAAACAACATCAAAATCAAACAAACTGGATACAGTGTCCCGTTATGTCCATCGCGACACATACATAACTCGAAACATCGAAAACTCGAAATGACGATGGTGAAATTTAGTCGAGACCAGGATGTTGAAAAGACAAAGTTTCGATGGATGAAAGTACGATGGAGAAAAGTCTAAATGACTATACTACGATAGTGAAAACTCGATATAATTTCATAATTTCACCATCGACCTTTCACCATCGTATTTTCGACTTTTATCATCGTGGTTCCTTCAACATCGTAATTTCGTTGTTTCGAGTTATGTGTGTGTGTGTCTCGATGGCCCTAATGGGACACCGTACGTGTATTTAACGTTAATAAATGCTAGGGAAAAGTTCGGTCGAATAACCTATCAACCGAAGACATCGGACAGAAACTCTAAAAATCTCTATGCAATTTCTATAGTACAATAAATTATTATTGACCTTTAAAAGTGTGACGAATCTATTTCAACCACTTTTTACCTTCAAAAAAAAAACGTTTACCTTCAAATAACGAGGGTCTAAAACGCAGTTTTCTACGGCTATGATTCTGCTTAAAATCTATGTCGATATCTCGTTCTGAAAAAAATGCACGTGAAATTCGGTATATAATAAACCAAATCAGTTTTTTATCTTAAATTGTACAAGACGCTTGAAAGGTACGTTTGTTGTTGTTGTTGTTGTTTTGGTGCATGTTTTCGTGAGATAAAAGTATCTATTTCACATATAATCAATTTAAAGAGACACATCCGTGGTTAATTAATTTATCAAAGATACAAGACAATAAGGAAATGTTATCAAATGCCATGAATTATATGATTAATTATACATTGTAAAATAAGGTAATGCACGAGTACTAATCAATCATGAAGTGAATTTGTTTCAACTTAAACGGGTTTCATTCGGAACACTTCGCATTTTAAAATAATCACCATTTAATTGAAAATTCTCTTTTTGAGATTGGCAAGGGCCGGAATGCTTCGTTTTTGGGTCGCACATATTCGGACTTTGATGGAAAAGTCCGAGAAAATGCGAATGGCAGAATCTCCATCATATTTATTATAATATTATTCGCAATTCATGTATATGGAAGGGGAAATATGACTTAATTAAATTAAAACGTTGGTTCCGATTACTTTAATTTCCGGAAAATATTGCAAATTACGTATTTGATGAAGTTGAATAAGCGTCGAAATGACAAAAAGTAATATAAAATCTTTGTCGTTTCAACGCTTTTAAAACAAATATAAGAAACAACAGGAAGTATCTTTAAAAGAGATACTCGGTCGAACTAAAACTGGTTTATTTGCATATCGTATCTCAGTCAGGAAACATGGAATGGGAATCATAAGAATTATGATGTTGAGTCTAGTATTGAATTTTACGTTTAAATATTTGAAATATTAAAATCATATGCATTTGTTGGCAAATACAAAGTATTTTAATAGAAACAAAATCTTAAGTCTGAAGTAAATCCTTTAAAAGTAAGGAAGAAGTAAATAAGAACTACAAACAAACAAAACAATTTATTTCGTACTCATTTTTTTAGTCTCAATTCATATTTTCCGTCATGTAATTCTTTTATTTCTATTATTGTGATTGCCGTTTTAGCTCAAAGAAAAATATTTAAGTTATTGAAGTTTGTTCCAATCGAAATTTTAATTGAAAGTTTATAAATGACAACGTTTTGTTGATACGAAAAACCCGAGTTTTAACAACTTGACGAAGATGAATGTGGTGGTTTTCACTAATGTGTGACAAAATCTATACCTTTGGAAATAAGAAAGAAACCTTAAATCCGAAAAAAACCGAAAGAGAGCCTTCTTATATTAAATACTTTGGCAAACATTTATTATAGACAAACAATTCAATCGTTAGCGGTTAAATAAATACTTCATGAATATGTAAAATACATGAAAATAATAAACTTTGTATATAACTGATAATACCAGATAAATCCGTTTTCTTGTGTGCTTTTCGCTATTTTCATAATTATTGAAACCAATGAACTTTGAATAATTTGAATAAAAGAATTAATAAACTATGTGTGAAAAGCTGCATTCCCTATTACGGGACATGTAAAGTTGGTCCTTTATTAAACAAAAAGTATCTTTTAAAAAGATATTCGGCCGAAGTAAAACTGGTTAACATGCAAATTATGCTATTTTTAAGTGTTTAAAACAAAAAGATAAGTTAGTAACTCTTGCATAAAAATGACATAATACCTATTTCTTGTAATTAAAGGAAATACCCATTTCATAAGCATTGAATTTAAATTATAGCATAGATCTCTATTTATTTTGATGATTTTTCAAAGTAGGACAACTTCTATTTTAGGTTTTTTGTAGCAATTATAAAAAATAATATCAAATTTGAGCATATGTTTAAATTGATAGTAAAAGGACTTATGAATGTAGATATTTCGTTTCCAGGCTCCTTAAGATCAATCAAAATTTAGACGCGTGTATAATAGAGTTAGAGTTAGAGTAACCTCTCCTGATAACACTGCAAATGGCGTAAGGGTTCAAAAGGAAGGTGACTGTTGCACTCAAAAATAAAGTCGGTTACAGTGACTTCCCATGATATTATTGCAAATCAATCTCAAACGCAGTGATCTCTTCTAACAGGATTAGATCTCTGCCATCACAACATTTTCGTCAAGATTTTTGACGATATGAATTTTTTCAATTTTTATAGTAATTTTTAAAAGTAAACACGGTTTTGCTAATGTTTCAAGACCGTAAGGTGTTAGATGTGAACTAAAATGAAAAAATAATTTTGGAAACATAAATATTATGAAATTAATTTTTAAATTTTCAATATCATCGTTTATTTCCAAAACAATGGCCCCTCTCGAAAGAGAAATCATTCAAGTAATTATTAATTTCGACTCTACGCTTTACAAAAATGATTTTTTTTCTCAATCATATCGACATATTTGAAACAGAGTAGCGTAACCAGTTCGCGGAGTTTGATTGCAAATGGTAAGGGTTCTGTTGCAATTGTAACAACTCGGCAATCTCCGTCAAGTTCGGAGATCGACCTCGTATGTAAGTGTATGAATACACCAAATTGTTATACGGCCCGGCGAAACACAGATTTTAATTATTGATGTAAACAAAGATGGCGGACTTTAATCAGTGTCAATCGTAACAACTCGGCAATCTCCGTCAAGCTAGGAGGTCGAATTCTTGAAGTCGCCCGAGGTGTTCCGATTGACACAGGTAAATCAACAATTTTTAAAATAGTTCGTCAAAATGGCGCATCCCTTATTACTTCCCAAACTCCTCACATGAAGTGATTACCTCCCTTGGCAGAATTGTAATAACTGCCTTCACAGACGTCACATGAAATTGAAAGTCACATGACGTAACATCGAAATTCAAATGAAAATATCGACTGTTACATAGAAAATCTAACGTCATTTTTCTCTTTCTGTTTCATTTTAAACTTTTCGTACCTTCGTCCGTTATATTTATATTAAACAATTATCAAAAGTATACAAAATAATGAAAAAGAAATGAAAAAGCTAAAAAATATTAAATATACAATATTTAAATGTTTGTGATGGCAGACATCTCTGTACTGATAAGGAGAGATAACTGCGTAGAAGATTGATTACTTCCGATGCAAATTCTTGAAGTCGCCCGAGGTGCTCCGATTGAGACAGGTAAATCAACCATTTTGAAAATAGTCCGTCAAAATGGTGCATCCCGTATTACTTCCAAGGCGATTTCTTGAAGTCGCCCGAGGTGTTCCGATTGCGACTGTGACCTACAAATCGGGTCCCCTGATATAATTGAAAAATTGGTAAGTGTTCCACAGGGAGGTGACTGTTGCGCTACAAATCGAGTCAGTTTGAGTGACTTCTCCTGTTATCATTGAAAATGGCGTAAGGGTTCAAAGAGAGGTAACTGTTGCGCTAAAAAAGAGTCAGTTAGAATGACCTCCCATGAAAACATTGCAAATGGCGTAAGGGTTCAATGGGAGGTAACTGTTGCGCTAAAAAATGTTGATTAGAGTGACCTCCCCTGATTACATTAAAAAATGGCGTAAGGGTTTAAAAGGAAGGTAACTGTTGCGCTCAACAACAAGTTTATTAAAGTAACCTCCCCTGACAACATTGCAAATGGCGTATGTGTTCAAAAGAGAGGTGACTGTTATGCTATATAAGATTCGGTTTGAGTGACCTCCCCTGAAAACATTGCAAATGACGTAAGGGTTCTAAAGGGAGGTAACAGTTGCGCTAAAAAAAAAAATCAGTTAGAATGACCTCCCCTGAATACATTGCAAATGGCGTAAGGGTTCAAAAGGAGGTAACAGTTGCGCTATAAAAGATTGGGTTAGAGTGTCGACCTCCCCTGATAACATTGCAAATGGCGTAAGGGTTCAAAGGGAGGTACCAGTTGCGCTTAAAAAGATGTTGATTAGAGTGACCTCCCCTGATAACATTGCAAATGACGTAAGGGTTCTAAAGGGAGGTAGCAGTTGCGCTAAAAAAGAGTAAAGATTAATTTTTTATTTCTCCTAATTATGATTTAAAAATCTGGACCAAAATGCCTTGTTTACATTGTCATTATATTAGATATTTTCGACCATGCGACCACATACATGCATCGAGGACATATTTGAAGGAAAGTGACCGTGCGACCACATACACGCATCACAAGATTCCCGTTCTCTTACGAGAAAGGAACAAAGAGTTGTCCGCCCTTTTATTAAAGGCAGACTGTAAAAATGCCTTTGCCTTATGTTATTGATAAGGAGGCTAGTTTTCACAGATATGGCTTGAATTGGTTTATATATAACATTAGTAATGCAAAGCAAGCGGGTTTTCAGTTTACGTCTTTTTAAGTCCGCAATGAAATTTTAAAAAGATCATATATAACTTCTTGGAAAATTTTGAGTTTAAACTTTTTTCTACTTCTCATTATATGTATATAGCAGAATTATTATAATTTTGCAAAACATGAACGTTTCAAAAACGTTTTATATAAGTTAAATATTGGAGATATATTTCACACTGTTTTCACATATTAACCTGGGGGCATTTTTGCCGATGTACTATCCAAGGACAATAACTTGAGCCTATGTTTACATAAAAATTAATAAAAGGTAAAGCAGACTGAAGCCTAATAAATGAAACACAAAGTAAACGTCATATTTTCATGTGCCTTGATAGCGCAGTAAGCAGAGCGTCCTTGTCAGTGTTGTTTCATGCATTTAGATGCTCGTATCATAGTTAGGTCCCATTACATTTGAGTGTTTTATGCGACGTCCTGTGAACGTTGCCTTTGCCTTGTTGATCTTTATTCTTGTTATTTTATGTATCTTTTTCTTATTTGACCACCTTTTTTCAAATAGTTTCAAATGCATGAGATAGAAAATTTTTGTACACAGGTTGATAAGCAGTTGTGCTAAGTTTGGGGAAAACGTCAAACATCAGGAAAAAGCATTATCAGAAATGTAAGAAATATAATGAAATGACGTGTATTATATATTGATAATTAATATTTCGTAATCGTAGTGTGTTTAAAATTGATTGATTCTTAAAATGTTAAATAAGATTTTAAAAAATCACTTGAAATGTAGTTATTTTCTTAACAGTGGAACAAAAAATGAAATGAAATAAAAAACATAAAATAGAAATAGAAATTTATGAGAACCAAATACATGCATATTCAAATGATCATACAAAAGACAGACAAAGTAAAAAAAAAGGGAGAAAAACAACACCACCGGCAACAACGAAGGGTTCAAACATATAAGTACAAATCATTAAAAGTTACTGTGTCGTTGATTTACCAAGTGAGCTTCTATACGACGGTATACAGTTTTTAGAATTAAACTGTATATAGTTGTTGTTAAATAATATGCAGAGTTACCCTTTATTGGAATATTCCAAGTACCGTTAAGTCACAGGACAATTAATATGGACAATACACATTTAATTTCTATATTCGACTTATTCTACTTAAAAAAGAAAAGGTAATGTGATGGGCTGCAAGAAAAATATAGATTAAACTTGAGCAGCACGCAAATAAGACACCGGTAAGAATACATACATGTATTTGCAAGACTTTAGTCTTATCATTCCTGCTGAATTTGATCGTTACAAAAGCATGAAGTAGGCAGAAAAGTTGCGATCATGCAGTCACGCAGACCTTCATCCGTGTGACGTCAAATTCCCTATCAAAAGAGATACCTTATTTTCAGCTACATCTAGCCTTCATACCGTAATCTAACGCAAAACATACAATGCATACGTAGATACTTTATTTTTCTTTTTTTTCCTTTCTTTTTTATTCGTTTTTTTCTTCTTCAGAAAATAGCTGAAGATATACTCATGATACTAGTGATAATATTTAATACAGTGATACAATACTATCTTACGGAAGCCCATAAGTGCCATTTTGTCTTAGGACTTTTGTCTTATGACTAATGACTTGTGTATTATGACTTTTGTCTTATGTATTATGACTTGACAAAAAAGCGGAAAAAGGGCAAGTTTCATCACATGCACCCTTCATGGACGTTGGAGGTAAATCTGATAGTGAAACAGAAGACGATTTGGTAAGTGTTAAATTTAAAAAGTATGACAGTACTGTATTTCTCCTAACTTGAATAATTATCTCCCATACAAGGTTAGGTTTCGAATATATGGGTCATCTCAGATGAAAAAATAGGTCACAGGGCACAACAATCGTATTAACTGTTAAAGTTTAAGTATCAAAATATTTGCAAGACTGACACATTTTTAAAACATGTGTGAAACTTTATTCTGTATAAAATATAAATTATTTCTCCTTCAGGTAAATGCGAGTAGTAAACAATGCGAGTAGTAAACGTATTCATGCACTAGTTCAGAACATAGCAGGCCACTAAGAAGAAAAAAGACCCAGGAACATTGAAAAAGATTAACTTATGGAGATCCATTGATGGTAAACATGTTGGACATTCATCTTCTACCTGTGACTCTCTTTACAAAGGAAAATACAAGAAATTGATTTATGATTTATCAGACAAGTACAAAGGCAAATGTGCCGAATGATGATATTTTATCAAATTGCAGAGTACAGTAGGAGAACAAAAAGTAACAAAGAAGACTGCTTTGGTAAGAGTTAAATTGTTAAAAGATTTACATAAATTAATTTTGTTTATGTCATGACAACTATAGTATATAGGATTAACTGTACAACTAGTTGCAACTTCTCCATGCATCTGTTTCAGTTTCAGTTCTTTTCCAAAACTGTAAGGCATTGGCCTAACAACTTGAAACTCTTATTCTTTTGGTGACTCTATTGAGTTATCTCCCTTTTAAACTTCTTTTTTAATTTTCAAATATAAAGGTTATTTGAGTGTTCAGTACCTGTATACGGTGCAATTTTGATTTAAGCAGTCATAGTCTTACTTATCAACCCGCCCGCTTATATCAACAGACCGACGGTTTGTTGGCGAGGCTATGTTTTCCGTGATTGTGTATAAAATTTTCAGGCCATTTAATCAAACTCCGTCTTTGTTTAATCTTTTTTCTCCTAGCAACATTTATATGATTTAAAAAAAACAACAACAAAAACTACACACTGATAACTATGATGTTTGAATAATTATTGCAATTGACATTTTATACAGCAGTGTTTTTATAAATTATATATTTTGTCTGACATCTTATAAGTATGAATAAGAGCTTATATGTATACGTACTCTGTTTTCCAGATATCACAAGTGAATATGTTGGCGTTCCATAGCTTTTGGTTTTGTCTTTGGATACAACAGGTTAACTCTGTATTAGGAGTGACACCTTCAAACATACCAGACACATCGACAGCAGGAAGTACACGGCTTGAATTAGTGAAACACTATTTTTACTGTGGGTTTTCATATCCGGAAATTATTCTTTTGTTGTTTGTTATAAATAACATTAAAATATCGTTGCGACAGCTTAATAGAGTACTTAAATGTAACAACTTACGACGTCGAACTGGATACACACCAGATCACATTGTTCTTGATTATATTTCCAAGGAAATTGAGACAAGTGGTCAGTGCATTGGTTATCGTTCGATGTGGAAACGCTTGACAAATGAACATAAATTAAGAGTTCCTAGAAATAAAGTTCTTTCATTTATGAAAACTATTGATCCTGACGGAATTAATTTTCGGAAAGCCCACAGAATTAAAAGACGCAAGTACAGAATAAAGGGGCCAAATTATGTATGGCACGTAGACGGTTACGATAAACTGAAACCATATGGCTTTTGTATACACGGTGCTATTGATGGTTACAGTAGAAGGATACTTTGGCTAGAAGTGTCACAAAGTAACAACAACCCTGCAGTCATCGCTATGTATTATCTTGAAGCGCTGAAGACGCTTCGGGTTGTTCCCCGAATTCTTCGTTGTGATAAGGGAACGGAAAATTCAACTCTGTCTTTGCTCCAACCGTTCTTCCGGTACAATGATACAGATAGTATATCGAGACTTAGAAGTTTTATATACGGAAAAACGTTTCAAATCAACGAATAGAGGCCTGGTGGGGAACTATGAGACGCCAAGGAATTCAATGGTGGATTTCCTTTTTCAAAGATTTAAAGGACAATCAAGAGTATGATGAATTAAATCCTTTACATGTTGAATGCTTGAAATTCTCTTTTATGCACTTGATTCAGGCCGAGCTTGACAGAATAGCGGTTAATTGGAACTTACATTCCATACGTAAACAGAAATTCTGAGGTACCAAATGGAAAACCCGATTTAATGTACTTCGTTCCGGAATTGTTTGGCGGACACAATTATGGAAAGATTGTAGATCAAAATGATGTTGTGAAATGTACGGCTTACGTAGGACAACATGCATTATAGAATTTCAAGATTTGGTAAAATTACTAAAGCCTGACATCCGCATTCCCAAGGATGTACAAGATGCTCTAGAACTATACAGGGAACTACTGGAACTTATTGATGAAGCCATGGAATAATTTCTCTCATATATGTGCTCTGAATAAATTCTCTTCAAGTATCAGATATTTAATATAATTCATTAAGATCGTTTGCGGAACAAGTTCTTGCCAAGGTTTTTTTTAATCAAAACCCTAGAACCAACCAGTACTGGTGTCATATGAAGAAACATGGAGATGGCTCGAGTAGGACTCGAACCCATAGTCCTTAGGTTGAGGGGCAGACACATTAACCAAGAGGCCACCGCTCCTCTTTCCCCTTGTTTAAAAGAAATGGATTGTAGTACGAAACGTAATGTTGTGTAAGCTTGTTCCTCCGCAAAATGGGTTTTTATATGGAGTTAAATAAAGGAGTATGTAAAAATCATAAAGTAGAGCAATTTATTATATCTTACAATAATTAAGTCATGCAATAAATTCAATTTTGAAAAAGAAACAAAACCAAATGCTATCAGATAGTATCAGATGTTAACTTTGAATTGCTTTTGCGTAGTGGATTGGTAAATTCTGCGATCACACTTATGTGCCTTTGAACCAGAATCTTTTACTTATTTGAGGTCAATTCAAGGACATTAAAGTAATACAAAGAAGAATGAAACACGAGGCTATTTGATCTGATAGCTATCTGATACAAGGGGGCTAAACTAGTTACATGCTTGTTCCCAAAATGTTGTTCTGAGATGCCCACAATGTAACTTCCAAACATGCAGATTTTACAGGATATATGTCTTATAATATTGTTATATTGTTATATTATATAAATGTATATAATTGTCTATTATATGATTTAAAATTCATACACAACATAAGAAGTAGTTATGTACATTAAAATAACATAAACTGATATCTATTCTGTTTCCCTTTTATAGGTTTTTCCATAGAACTTATTCAAACAACCCTTGAAACTTCACTGGTGGATATCAAAACATGAATATTTGTTACTAACACGAATCATTTTATCTTAAACTATGTCCATTTGTTTTATTTCCTTGCTTAGGTTTAAAGACTGACACTTTCAAAAAATATTGTTTTAAGGAAAAGAGCTCGCTTATATGAAATATAATCTGATAAACAAAATTAAATGGTTTTAACGAAATATATTGACAATTATTTAAGTCTTTAAGTAAAAAAATAAACAAGTGTTAACTTAAAACCAACTTTCTTTTCGGCATACAAACTTAAATATTTTGAAATCAGTCATAAGTTTTACTTAGATTTAAACAAATTGAAAATACTTATATCAAAGAAACAGAAATAATTATAGTTTTGAAAACAGCCTAATACAAAACAAGAACTATCACTAAATGTGATTAATACCCCCGCAAGACTGCTTCGGAAATGATGGAGTTATTAGTAATAGAATACCTTTTAAAAGAATTGAAATTGAGTTATGGTTGTGGGCAATTAAAGATAGTTGTGGTTCTTGTATGTTTCAGTTCCAGTCAATGTGGTTTAACATTGATGAAGTGTTATTGAATTACCCTGTAATAAGTTCAGAAAGAGTTACGCTTCTTCAGCACTGCACTTCATCTCATTGCGCTTGACCATTGTATGAAGTTGCATTAAATTCTAAACATTAATTTTAAGTTATGCATCGGACAAGGAAAAGGAATAAAGGGCAATAACTCTACAAATACTGAAGATGGAGTTATGGTTATTGTATACTGCACTTCCTTTCATTGTGCTTGACCATTGTATAGAGTTGTATTGAATTCCAAACCATAGTTTTCAAGTTATGCACTGGACAAAAATTAACAAAGGGCATTGTATGAAGTTTTTTTGAATTCGAACCCGTGCTTTTAAAGTTATGCTTCGGACAAGGAAAGATATCAAAGGGCAAAAGCTCTGTAATTTGTCAAAATGGAGTTATGATTCTTGTGTACTGCACTTCCTCTTATTGTGCTTGACGATTGTATGAAATTGTATTGAATTACAACCAGTAGTTTTCAAGTTATGCTCCAGACAAGGAAAAGAAACAAAGGGCAATAACTCTGTAATTAGTCAAGATGGAGTTATGGTTCTTGAGTACTGTACTTCCTCTCAATTCGCTTGACCATTGTATGAGGTTATAAGGAATTCCAACCATGAGTCTTAAGGTTATGCTCCGGACAAGGAAAATGCAACGGACCGCTTGACCGACCGACCGACCAACCAACCAACCAACCAACCGACTGACCGACCACCGGTTGACTCCTATATACCCCCCTAACTTCGTTTCGGGGGTATAAAAAGTTTTATTTAATGTAATATTAACCACTTTTGACGTCACTCTCAATATATATCAAACAATAATATTTCAGTTCCATTATATCACTTTTACTTATTTGCTACACCCGTTCATATCTTAGTTTATTTACTAAACTCTGTTGGGAATTCAGTCGCTACTGGTCTGCTATCGGGATCATAGTTCAGCCCCTTGGTTACAATGTCTACTATTCTGCTACAAATACAGTCCATTTGTACAAGTTTTGTAATGGCATGTGGGACTTCTTTTTGACTCATAAATTCTTTAATTGTTTCAACAACTGATCTTTCATTTTCTTCTTCATCTTCCTCTTGTAATCCCCACATTGGACATTCACTGAATAATTCTGCAAGAGTGCCTGCCATTCCCCAAACATCAGATTTTGTTGATGCAGGTCTATTACCAAGCAAAATTTCTGGTGCTTGAAAGATAAGGGTACCTGGTTGCATACCTGGTGCATAGGTGGTAGCAGAACTATTTATTGTTAACAATTTTGAAATCCCCAAGTCACATAATTTCACTACTTCTAAAGATTCTGATACAATGATGTTCTCTGGCTTTAAGTCTCGATGTAATATAATAGGAGAACTGTTGTGCAAGTAAGCAACAGCCTGTGATATCTTTTCAGCAATGTGGCACTTTTTTAGAAGGGGGATTATTTGGCATCGATCACCAAACAGTAGGTCATCTAAATTTGATCCTTTTATGTACTCAGACACAATGTGTAATGCATTATTATATACCGAATACCCCATACACAGTATAATGTGTGGATGCCTTACTCTGCTGAGAACTTTTACTTCTCGTTCAAGAGCTTTCTGGACTAGTTTAATTCGCCTTATTTTTACAGTTTTTATTGCAACTGGAGTAAAAAGATAATGTGCCAAATGTACTGTTCCAAAAGAGCCTTCCCCAATTTTAGGTCCCATAAAAAAACTATCATAAGGAATTTCTGGCACATTTACATCTGTTGAGAAATTAAGCGCGTGTATAGGATTATACTTGGCTGTACTTGAACGTTCTTTGAAATAGTCACAGTTTGTCTGTTCACTCACATTCTCATTCATGACATGACTTTTTATTACTTCATTGTCTGTAATGGAATCATAACTAGGAGTTGATCGTTCAGTAACAGTAACAATATCAACTGTTTTGTCCTCCATTGATGGTTCAGTAACACTGTCAACTGTACTGTCCTCCATTGATGGTTCAGTAACACTGTCAACTGTACTGTCCTCCATTGATGGTTCAGTAACAGTGTCAACTGTTTTGTCCTCCATTGATGGTTCAGTAACAGTAGCAACTGTACTCTCCTCTATTGATGGTTCAGTAACAGTAACAGTATCAACTGTACTGTCCTCCATTGATGGTTCAGTTACATAAGCAGTATCAACTGTACTGTCATCCAGGGACTGAAGTCTTACTCGGTCAGTTAAAATCTCCTGAGTTGCATGACAAGTGTTTGTTGAAAGTTTTATTTTTTCTGCCAGCAAAGCTTGAGAGTCCACCCTTACAGCTGCACATTCATAAAGTGTATCTTCATCTGATACCTTCACCAAGTATTCACCAGGATCAGTTACGGGGATTAAGCAAAGGTCAGGTCCACTTGCAAAGAGTTCGTTGTTTTTATACCACTGAAAATATGCACCAGAATTATGTTCTTTATAAAGTACTCCAAGTATGATTTCCTTGTTTTCTTGCTTCTCAAAACCCACAATCTGGTCAGGTGTATGAATTATTCCTTTTGCGTTTGATGTAGCTGTTGGATATTCAAAGTGGTTAGAACTCGGATCTGCTTGGCTCAAAATAGAGATCTTGTTGACTGTTATGCCTGTCACTTTGAAACTATTTTCCAGTGGATTATACCCATCTCTTTCTCTGTCAGGATCACTTACAATTGTGTCAAGAAAGCAGTCATCAATGGTTTGGCAGATTTTTTGTGAACATTCTGCTGTGTATGATGAGTTGCAAAGTTTAGTGTACTTTACACATATTTCACCAGGTGTTTGGTCATTTACTATCAATGATGTTAGAGGAACCGGAATGCTTTTATCATCTACATGCTGTCTAACTGGCTCTCTACCGTCAATCTCCTGTTTTTTAGATGTTCTCAAATATAAAAAGTACTGAGAGGAAAACACGCCGATAGACTTCAAGTATGTTTGCAAATTACATTCTTCCCCATTTGGCATGACAAATTTTGAGATTACTTCTCCGTTACATGTAGACAGGTTCACTACCATATCTGTTAACTTTCCCATATCATTTTTTCCATCTGGAAAGAAAATGCTAGTTGCATAATTTATAACTGTCTGAACAGTTTGCTCTTCTTCTTTTTTAAATTCGTATATTCTTGTACCGCCTCCTCTCCGTGCGGTAACTTGTCTTAACTTCCCACGAGTTTCATGAAGCCATCCAAGGTGCAACTTATATATGGCATGTCTACCAGTACCTCGCTGTTTCTGAAAGAAGAAATAATAAGCTATCTATGATAATTTATTGAAAATACACCAAGGGATATAGTTTTATATAGAAATTTGATGAATCTTTCAACCATCATAACTGAATCTCATAGAAAACTTAAATGTATACGTCATTTAATAAAGCGCCCAAAAATATGTGTCACTCACATAAAAACTTGCTGTTTATTTCTTTCAAAAAAGTACATTATTTTACGCAATGGTCGTATTCATTGATTCGTTAAATTAATCTAGGTTTTGACAAAACCAAAACACAGTTACCAGACTAAAATTTTAACCAAGTGATCTAGTATTTACCACTCATTTACCAGAACGTATTTTGACTTTTGAATTATGTCTTATGTATTTTGACTTTTGTATTATGTCTTATGTATTTTGACTTTTGTATTATGTCTTATGTATTTTGACTTTTGTATTATGTCTTATGTATTTTGACTTTTGTATTATGTCTTATGTATTTTGACTATTATATTATGTCTTATGTATTTTGACTTTTGTATTATGTCTTATGTATTTTGACTTTTGTATTTTGTATCATGACATATGTAATACGGCTTATGTATTGTCTATTGCGGGTTAAGAAGTATGCATCATTTGAATTATACAGATATGTAAGAAGTAAGAAGTATCGCAGCTTGCTCATCTATTACCCTATCTCCTTAGTGATAATTTTACTTGAGAATACTAAATTTGACTGCTATTTGCATGTCGGTTCTGTGCCAAAATAATCATAAATGTTCAAACTGTTTTCTACAACTGAATCTTAGTGCTTCGAATTATTTTGTTAATAGAATAAAAGAAGATTTTGCATGTAGGTTATTTACAGTGTTTATTTATATATTATGTAGTCAAACATTGCACAAATGCTTTAGAAGAATGAAAAGTCAAACATTTGTTATTTGTCATTTTCAAGAAAACTTTATCGATTTGGTAGAACCATTTCATGTATCAGATCATTCTATAAGTGATTTTACAATTCCACCTATTGATCATGTTTAGAAAAAAACAACAAAGAATTGGCTTCAAAATGTCATATTTTAAATTATGAAAAAAATCCTTGTTTTCACCATAGATTCCTCAATATCAGATTATTAATTATCATTTATTGTACTCTTTGTATTTTCACATATTAATATACATTTATAGTAAAGTTTCATTATATAAAACATTCAATTTGAAGAGGAAAAAAGTAATATTTTGAATGATTACATACTACAAGCTGTCTTATTTTTCATATTAATTACATATCATTGCATGTATATATAGTGATATCAAAATACAACTGATTCAGGTACTCTCATATTTCATTCCTCCACAAAATATGATAAACAAAATCAACAAGTTAAGGCAGCGTTCAATGAACGCAAAAAAGACAATAGTGTGAAACTTCTTATTTATTTATATTTGAATAAGTTATGCTGAATTAATGCAATTGAATCAACCATTTCACTTAACTTGATTTTTATATTAATTAGAATTATATGGCACATAAACCGACAAGCACGTAAACTGACAGAAGAACAAAGTTGTACATGCACAAAGTATCATAGTAGATGACTTTAAGCATTAAAGATGCATGCCTCCAGATGAGTCAAAATATTTTTTTTAAAAACTCAAACTTAAGATAAATATGCTAAGATTTTAAGAAAAGTAAAGAGATTCAAGAATTAAGTTATAATTTACATGTTGGGATAAATCACTGGTTTTGCAGTATGCATCACCATAATTCTCCTAACGCGTAACGAAAGGGCTATATTTGCCAATTTAACCACCTTTAAAAATTTACGATTGTAAGTAGATTATTACTTTGTTCATAACAATATTTTCCTTTTCATAATATTCATGAGAATTTTCATGAATGTTTGAAGTATGCTGCTTTAAAAGTTAAAGAGTTATTCAAATCCTTAATTATTATATATTAAATCATGACTCAGATATAGATGTACATATATGAAGACTGTTTTTCCTAAACTAAAATGATTATTTTTGTTGCAAGTTTAAGGCATGGGGCATGTTCTTCACACTTCTTTAGGAGGACCCAGCAACTACCAAAGCAAAATTTTTTTGGTAAAATAGATAAATACAGAATTCCTAAAGAAAGCCCAACACGGCAAAATTGAAAATGTTGCAGGCTCGGTTTGATTGAGCCTGTTCATGGACGGTACTGGAAAGTGCAAGTTACCGTCCACGCCCCCTAGCACCGGCTTAAGCAGAATTCAACATTTAAACATGAAATAGTAAAATTTTGAATTTAGAAACATCCGCAGATGTGTTCATACGGCGGTTATCATGGAACCTTCAATGTGACACTTCCGTGCCATTCCATGAAAAGCGGCGTATGGTCCCCAAGTAATAAAAAGCGTGTGCCCTAAACGAGAAAACAATGTGCGGAACTAAATAAAATGGAATTTTGAAAGGGGATCAGAGGTTATGAAGCCTACATATCACAGATAAGACGTCAAAAGACAAATTTAAAACATCATTATTCAGTATCTAGGGATTTGTACTTATAAATCATAAACCTGTTTCTTGAAAAAATACTTGTATTTTCCATTGTAAACAGAGTAACGTAACAGACTGAATGTCTCATTTTTACCTTTTTTGGATTTTCCATCATAAGCTGTTTCTTCTTCTTTTTTTGCCCTGCTATATTTTTAACTAGCTCCTTAATTCGTTTTCTTCTCACATTTTTCCTGTAGGAGAAATAATATATATTTCATACAGAATATTGCAAGAATCAAGTTTCACAACTGTATCAAAATGTGTCTGTCTTGCAAGAATCTTGTTACTTAATTAATCTAACAAATAATATTCATTCATAAATCAGATGACCAATAATGGAATAAGACCTAGAAAACCAATCAAAACAATTTTCCTGGCCAATCTTCATAAAATTTGCGGTGAAAATGTAAATTCTAGAGAGTTAAGATTTATAGCGCACTGTAAACTACTTTTTCTCACGAAATGAAATGGTCCATATAAGGACTCGTCCGAGAAATATTTGGGACAAACATCCTGACCGTGTTCAACAGAGGCAAATGAGTGACCATCGGTGTATTAATGTGGATGGACATTCATAAAACCTTACTAAGCCACTGTTTGACGGATGTGTTCTAAAAAAAAAGAACCTGATATTAAGACAACTTTGCAATTAGAATCGAGGTGAAAAGTAAAACTATAAAAGAGCAAGATGGTTTTAAAATGTACGTCAGTGTTGGTATACTTTTCTGGCCCTTCGTGATCATTGATGCCAGCAGTATTAAGTGTGGATAATTGAGTACCGCTCAAGACGGTGCAAGGGGGCGTGAGGGATGTTGCACTTATTCATTATCCCTCATGAACAGACTCAATCAAACTGAGTCTGCAATTTTCGCGTAATTTTGTTGTGATTAATGCTTCAGGGGGATCACTTTGTTTCCATTTTATTCTTTTCAGTGATACACATGCCAGTGAAGAGCTTGGAAGTTGAATTTCTTTTATTAACAAAACAATATTTTGAAATTTGGAATAATTTTTTCCTTTTTGTAAATATTTACAAAGGTACTTTGTGTTTATCTTTCCATAAATCTTCTTCAAATGTTATGTTTCTCAAAATCAAAACTGACATTCCTCGCTTTTGTTATCCAATTCAGTTCTAGAGAACAATAATCCTGCTGGTCAGTTTTTTTTAATTGATTTTGTTATTGTAACTGCTTTAAAAACACTCATTAAAGGCAGTTTTAAATTAAAGTGTAGTATTCTTATAAGTACTCCATTATAACATTTATACATGTCTCATATCAATTGTTATTAGCCTTTGACACAGAAAGTGTTACTTCGATATGATTTTGAAATAGATATTGTTATTTTATTCTTGATAAATTATCAGTAATAATTCCTTGAATCATTTAGTGGTCTCCTGAATAAACTTGTTACACATGAATAGATTATTCCAAGTGTTGGACCTATCAGTTCATACCGGGTCAACATTGCATCATTTTATATCTCACCTTACAGTTAATTAGCCAGCAACTTGAAAGATGTAGATAAAAGTGATTTATATTTTCCCAGTTGTTCGCATAGTTTCTATACAGACCATAGTACAGAACAAAATATACAAACTGAATTAAAGATAAAACTCTAGAAATTTAAATTATGAATTTATAGATATTTTTGAAATTTTATGTGCTGTAAAAAATTCATTGAGTGAAATATGATCAGACCTATAAATATTCTTTAATGTTATTGCTGATTCTCAAAATACACATCACCTTACAACACATTACGTGTTATATTATGCTAACTGGCTTTAATGACGCTGTATCTGCCAAGTGGGATTAAGGTCTTAGACCCATCATTGACATATCTTAGAACCTATGGAATGTTAATATTTATTGAATCTATGCTACATGCCTGACATGTTTGCAAATTTTCATTGACTTTTACCATCTAATAAGAAAATTATGACCAAATGTATGTTTTCGGCCTTTCCCTTTCTGGATCGTGTAAAATTTGCCAGAGTTGAACTATAGAAATGAGCTTATTTTCAACAGATATTGCAAAAACATTAGAAATTTGGTACCAAATTGTAGTACATTTATTATTTTATCAAAATAAAATATCATTTGAGTAACAGTATTTGCAATAAAACTTATGAAAACAAAAATATGTTACCATTGTCACTCGGAAAATGGCCAAATCGTGAAAATGTAGACTTGTACTTCAATTTTTCTAAGAATTTTCTATAACCTACTTACAAGGTCCAGCCAATTGAAATACATAGAAATTATCTAACATACCATATGAGAAAAATAAGAAAAGAAAGACATCATTTACCATGTTGTTTGTAAAATATACAGCATTATATTTGACAACCCCATAAACTGATTTTGGCCATTTTTCATCAACAGTACACATTTCTTTATGTAAAATTCAAAATACATTTTGAAAAGTATCAAACATTCTCAAAATGACCTAATTATCATGAAGCTATATTCTAAGCATTCTATAAATATGTTAATTACTGTATATACTGAGTAAATGTAAAAATTGTCAACTTGAAATGGATCTCAACGTATTGTTCTGACTTTAGAAAGAGCACGAGCAGTGTACTAAACTGTATTATTCCCAAAGTATCCCCTCTGGAGCAACACAGAAGTATATCATATAAAAATGCTATGTCATACACTAATTCCTTGAAAAATACTGTGCAAGGGCAGGGATAACAGTTTCTAATGTTCTTTTAGTATTAGTTACTCGTGGCTGACCGTCACAGTTCTTCATCACGAAAATGTTCCGAAGACCATCTTCGCCTTGGCGCTTAAAGATGCACCTTAGATGTTGTAGGTTCAAGCCGGACGCAGCAATATTCTCGGCTGTAGTTAACTTACACACACTATTATAAATCAATACTCTAAGTGACGGCAAATTCTTTGCTTTTTCCCGACTGCACAACTGGGAATTGTACACAGATTTTGTTGAAAATGTGTGTGGCAGCAGATCAACAGATAATATGTCCAAGTGGTGAATAAGTTTACCAAGAATCGAGACATCTTCTGAAGCATTATGAGCACAGTATGAAGCTCCCAATAGATCCTTTGCAAGGTCTTCCTGTTTGTAAGACTTCCTGTTTGGGTATGCTTTTCTAAATATAGACAGTGAATCCGCACATCCAGCAACACACTTTACACATTCTGTCCCTCAATCCTACATTGTCACATGCCGTCAACAAAACAGGAAAGTCAAATCTTCTGCCATTATGCGCAACCAATACAACATTCTGAAATTTTTCTAACCAATCACAATATGATTTCAAAGCTTCATATATGGAATAAGCCTCTACATTAGTTCCATTGTACTGCATCTTGTGATCCACCATTCTTAGGCCGGTCACTTCTTGTGCCTTGTCAGATATGGGCAATGTAGGTAGAACATACATATTGAAAGCTTTCCCACTTTTAGGTTCTGTGGCAGCAACCTGGGTAATATGTGGGATCTGGCCATCGTGTACTGAAACAAACAACACAATTATTTATAAATAAATAAACAATTTTGAGCTGTTTTATGTGCTCTTATAAATAATCTGAGATCTTATTCTAATTCAGCTTGTTCCGAATAAGGATAAACCATTCCTGATATATTGCATATTTTTTTACAATTATATTTTAAGAGACGACTAATCACTCAACCTAATATCGAAGGACGATAACCTAAAATGAAAGCAACTGTGTTACAGTTTTCACATGATATATATCAACAAATTCGCAATACAGGTCTACTTACTAAGGCCAGTTGTCTCCAGGTCAAAAGCAATGTATGTAGGCTGTCCTGTTGGCAGCACTATAGGTTTGAAGTCACCTCGAGGGACTGGATCTGGCAGCTTTTGGATGTCAGCATCATCTGAATGCCCAATCTCTGAAATACAAATATATAGATTAGAATATAACCTATAAAAGTAAACAAAAGGTAATTTGCAAACTTTGTTTTAGTAATGTTTATATTTACAAGAAATGATGTTCGAAGAAGGAAAAGAAGAAGGAAAACACCAGTACCTGCAAGACTGACAGTATTTTGTCAAAATACATGTATATGAGCCGTGTCATGACAAAACCAACATAATGGGTTTGCAACCAGCATGGATCCAGACCAGCCCATGCTGTTCGCTATCAGTTTCTCTACTTGTAATAGAGTTGGAAAGCAAACAGCATGGATCCTGATCAGACTGCATGGATGTGCAGGCTGATCTGGATCCATGCTGGTCGCAAACCCATTATGTTGGTTTTGTCGTGACACGGCTCATATGTTTGTTCTGTAAGTAAAAAAAACAACAGCACAAATCACTTTACCTACCTGACTGATAGGACATGCCTTCAAGAGCTTCTTGAGCACCTTGTGTTATTGACCGCTCTTGTTTTAGTTGAAGTCGCCGCCGCTTAGTCGATGGCAGTGCCGATCTTTCCTGGACACGCTTCCTATGCTTCTGGCATTTATCTGCATATCTGAGGCTGTGGACACCAGGGGAAAGACCTGCCTCGGAGTGTACCTGAAAGCAGTAATCAGATTATTTAGCACACTTTAAAATGAAATATTCAGTCAAACATGGATATTGTAAGAAAAGAATTTTCTTGATCTATATATAAACCCAGGCAAAAATAATTCAGATAAAATGGGAACTATTCATAACTCTTTACTATTGTTGAGGAAAACTGCATTATGATTTTTGTAAAAGTAACACCATTATTCAATAAAGTTTGCTTTTCACACCAACAATTTATACATTCCATCAAGGTGCATAGTGGTCTATAAGCAATATTTTTCTTCATTATCACTCAACATTTTCAACAGCAATTGCTTATATCTTTATATAAAAGTCATCTTGTGGATTGTTTGTCTCATAAAACTGACTGGCATACAGGTCCTATCTGCACAAAGCATAACAGAAAATTTAATGACAATCTTTCCAAAGTTCTAGATAATAGAGTATTTACCTTATGATCATCACCTGTCAACATCTTGTTCCTTGAATAATAACAGTGCTGAACTGGAACAGCTGAACAAAAACAACAAACTTCAATAAACAATTAACATCAATCAACCGTCAAACAAACATTCCAACATTATTTTGGCAATACATCCAACTAAATACACTTCCATGAAAATTATTTTTTTTTTTTTCAAAGGCTTCAACAATCTGAAAGAGACTGTTTTCTCTTTCTCAAATATAAATCAATGCTTATTACTTTATGAATGTTCTTTATTTTTCGAGTGATGGTTGAAGTTTGCCAAAATTATGCATGAAAAATTCACAAATATATGTAATACTGAAAACAATTAATACCAAGGAAACAGGGTCTCCAGAACTAGTATACCACAAATGAAAGGTTGTTATGACTTTCTTAATTGTTGTTCAAAACTATGTCTGTACTGGTCTAACATTTGTAAATAAAATAACAAGCAAACTAAACAGAACAAACTTAAACAGTAACAAGATATGTACCTTTGAAATGTAGTGACGCCCTTCATTGATGAATGCTGCTGTGGCCTTCACTCTAAAATCCAAAGATTCTGAATTCCCATAATGAAGGGACTTTGGAGCCCTCATGGTGACCTCTCTGTTGGCGTGCTCGCACTGCTGACTCGAACCTAGGTCTGCGAGCTGGGGAGCCTTCATCACAACTGGTTCAAACAGTTTTTCTAGCTGAGATCTAAGGTGGTCGTCCTTAAGCGGTCCTTTGTAGGGCAGGCTTCTGTGTGAGTATTTAACACTGCGGTCACGCTTGTACCCACACCATCGAGGCTGGCACATTGTGTGGTCTGCGAATTGATGAGGTACTAAAGCTTTCAGATTTTCTTCTAGTCCCTTTGGATCACCTTGATTCTTTGCTAGAATATACTTCACACATTTCTGAATGTGTAAGATCACTAACTTACTGAGCTTTGTGCTTTTGTCCGCCTGAAGAGCATATAGCTTCTTTCCAATGTTTTTCACTATATGATTTCTGTCAAATTTCTTTTTCAAGCTAATGTTTGATTTGGATTTCAGACGAGCTATCATGGTGTTATCTCCATCGCCTTCAATCACTTCCACAGGGGTTCCGTCCTTGTGTAGCTCACATACACCCCGCTCACCCGATACACTTTCCATAAGCCTGGCACTTCCTGTGTGATCATGAACACAACGATGATTTCGTACTGCCTCTGAAGGTCTATAAGACCACAGAATTTGCAACACTTTAAACCAGAAAGAAGAACATCAAACTCAACGATTCTACGACCTGTCTTCCAGCCCATCCTTGACACATTTTTAGGCAATTTCGGCTGGCATTCACAGTCTTGTCCATTACACAAATGTGCTCCAACATAATTGTGATCTTCTATAACATTCGACTGCTTCTTTAATCGCCGAGAATTCACAACTTTCTTGTAACGGCCTGTTTTATCGCGGACTTTCATTTTGACATTTACGGTGAAGGACGTTTCATGTAATCTCTAAACAAAGTGGTGGATTTCAAACATCCGATAATTTCAACGAATTGTTGGGAATTTGGATATTATATTGTTAATATACCAAACAAATAGCAGTTATTTAATTTTTGTTTACAATACTTTTTACGAAAACGCAATTTGTAACGTTTATATTTTTTAGAGAATAACTAAGCCGACCTAAGCCGAGTAATCCCGAAGTACCTCCGTATCCGTTACGAGGAAGGGCGGAGTTAGGCGAAATTTCACGATCTAATGATGGGTCTAAGACCTTAAGCCGTCAATTGTATCATAATCCATGCTTTTTTAGGGGAAATGAACCTTATTCCACTTTTACACTCATGAATGAAGTTTATCTATCTTTCAAATTTGATTTCTATGACAGGCATTATGTCTGTCTGCTAACATAAAGAAACAGGTGGCCATAGTAAATCATGATGTTTGCAAACCTCAAAGCAGTAAAATCACTTATTAATTAATCTTGGATATTTTTATTTATTTCCTTACTATTTCAACTCAAAGAAAGTCAAAATATATTGTTCAAGTGATTGCACAGGTTAATGAACAAATATGGTGAGATAACACTGTGAGGAGTGCTTTGCATTAACACCTGTTGTCTAAATTTTGTACTCTTGATGAAATCTTTGTAGTTTTAACTGATACATGAATCGGAGCAAGTATGTGCTATACATAAATAGCATAAATAGTGTTCGCTATAAACAAACAATAATACATTGAGAAATAAGCTTGTATAAGGGAGCCTAACTGTTTTCAATTTCAACACTTACCAAATTGTCTTCTGTTTCACTATCAGATTTACCTCCGTCAGCCATAATGGGCGCATGTGATGAAACTTGCCTTTTTGCCGCCTTTTTTGTCAAGTCATAATACATAAGACAAAAGTCATAATACATAAGTTATTAGTCATAAGACAAAAGTCCTAAGACAAAATGGCACTTATGGGCTTCCGTACTATCTAGATCTGTCATAAGCTTTATCTATATCTATTCTCTTCCTACGCAGTGACCCCGTTGATCAGTAAAATCTGCAAAGGGAGGTAATCACTGTGAGGAGTTTGAAGATATCTGGAATTTTATCGTGACAAAATATGGTAATTGATTTAAATCTACTATAACCTCTTGTCTGCAGGAATATATAGGTTTGCAGACCTTTTGGAGTCTCTTCGAGTAGATAATGAAGACGAAAAAAAAGATATAAACTTTACTCAATATAGATTCATTATAAGACTTAGTCATTTGTAAAACGGAAATATTTGGTCTGCTACTACTATTTGTGACTATTTATTTTGTGTTTGAAGGTTAGTAAGATACTTTGATAATTAATCTAAACACTATTCAAATCGTTCCGAACTTTTGGTGTTATACATATGAAATTTGACAAGGCTTTTCATTACATGTAAGCGCCATTGCCTATTAATGTTTATTTCTTAAACTGTCTATTGTCAACATGACAGACAAAGAACAGAAACAAGATAACGTACCAACCTGAAACATTCCACGCAATTAAAATTATGAAAACTGCAACAATTCCAAAACATAAAAGCTTGGGCACTGTCTTCATGTAGTAAGTATAGTGAAAAAAGTGCATAATTCTTCTCTTGAAGAGTTTTGGCATCTGAAACATTTGCTTCCTATAAAGTTATATCAAAATCCCGTTTTCGTTTAAATACATATTCTATTATACACATACATTTGACTGCCATGAATATTGAAATATTGAATTTTTCGCCGATCGTAATCAGTAACAAAAATGCCGCGGGCAGTTTTTGAAAAAAGCTAAGGTTAAAAAGACATCTCGTTTTAATTGTTTATAATTTATGAATATTTACAATAGCTTTCATAATGCTATATTTAGATATAAAACTAAAATGGACAGTCATCAGAAACTGTTTTATTTGATTGAAACCTAATTTCAAACGATATATATTCACAGGGATTGTACAATACAATAAAACATACACGTAGAAAAAATCATTAAAAAACCAAAAAGAAGTAATTTTAAAAAAGATACTCGGCCGAAGTAAAACTGGTTAACTTGCATATGTTAATTACGTGTAGTTCTTAGCTTTCCTTGCATAGTCATGTTGAAATGTTAGCAAAGCTTGCATAACAATGACATAATAATTTTTAAAGGGTATTGATTTTGAAAAATGGATCACTTTAAGATGTATGTGTTTCTGAACAAACCTGTCATGTTTTTGGTAAGTGAACTCAATTTCTAACACCAATATCTTGTCATCAATAAGGCAATTGTTATTATTAATACTTGATTAATATGCAAAAATATATAAACATTATAAACATTATATCAATTGAACACATCAATAATCATATAATATATTAGACACTTATTGAACATCATAAACTAAGGGTACCTGATAAGTTCTGATATTATTCTCGTTATTTTGGACAAAATTTAAAACTCAGATCTTGTGTAAAATAAACTCAGTAAGTTCTTACGTAAAATAAACTGTTCACTAGAAAATGTTATGTGATCTGAATGCAATATGCAATGCGTATTGTTATATCTGAGCGATTCAACTAGAAAAGAACTTGAAAGTTAAAGAACTATTCTGTACATTTTATTTCAAAACTATCCTTTACATTTTATTTCATAATGACAATTAAGAACTCCCCTTTACATTTTAGTTTTGAACTACATGTATCTTAGAATGACAAGAACTATCCTTCACCTTTTTATTGTAGAATGGCCAATGAGATTCCCAGATTTCATTTTGGAATTTTAAAATGACCAATGAAAACTCTTTTTACATTCAGTTCTGCCCTGTAAATTGTAACAATGCAGTCAAACTGAAAAATGAACAGCCTTAGGCCGGAATATGCAAGCAAAAATGTACAAATAGATGAATGTACCATACTGGCCGTACTGTCACATTTAGTGGGACGGTAAACAGATTAATGTGGTAAAAACAATAACCTGTCAATAGATAACAACAACAACATCATTTAAATGTAGCCATCCAAATGATCAATGGGATAGATTTTTATTTTTATTTATATTTTTTGGATGGGTTTTACGTCGCACCATATGGTGGCTTTTTAGCTTTCAGACACAACCGTGCACCCGAGTAGAACCACCGACGTTCCATTAGCTAGATGGATAGCTTTCTCACATGAAAGAGTCTGAAGACGCTGGCACGACTCGAATCTACAGCGATGAGAGGCAAGGGGTTTGAAGTCAAGGGCCTTAACCACTCGGGCATAGACACCCCTCTAGTTTAAGTAAATAATATGAGCCGCGTCACGACAAAACCAACATAGTGCGTTTGCGACCAGCATGGATCCAGACCAGCCTGCGCATCCGCGCAGTCTGATCAGGATGCTATCAGTTTCTCTACTTGTAATAGAGTTGGTAAGCGAACAACATGGATGCGCGGATGCGCATGCTGGTCTGGGTCCATGCTGGTTGCAAACACACTAGGTTGGTTTTGTCGTGACGTGGCTCAATTATATTTCATCATGTCATTTCTAAAACACGATGTTGTTTTCCATATTTCGACCATGAATTATACCAAGTCAATATTTTTGATTTTTTGGTATATATATATATACATTCAATATGTTGTGTTACGATAGGCTTATTTTTTATATAAAATTTATTTCCTTGCATTTTCATGCTGTTTTATTTCCTTTTGTGTAGTGGTCGTGCTTTTAGGTGTGCTAAAAATGTGAAACCAATCGAAACATTTTGGCTTTTATTCATAATAACGTTATTATACTTATCCGAAGTTTGACGGAAAGGGCCGAGATGATGCGTACACTTCGGTGACGTTTTTTACTTAAATAGAAATTAGATGATGGATATGGTACGCATAGCTTCATATGGACTACAACGTGCAAAGAAAGTATCAAACGAGCATTTTTGTACATGTTATACTAGATCTTTTTTTAATTCTTTTTTTTTTATTTAGACTGGTTTGGGGCATTTTTCTCATGAGCATGTTAAACATTTCCGGAGCCACGACAACAAATAAAATAAAATAAAATCCAAAGAAGTATGCGTCAAAAATCAACAAGAGTTGGTATGACTGCGTGCTCGACTACCATCTGTGCTCGACAGTAAATCAAGAGCCTGGAACAAGTAGATATTTTAGTTCAAAAAGGTCACAATTCTGTACAGAAAACAAAACATGTTCGAGTTAAACTTCGAATAGTCGAGCTAAAAAATGAGTGTCATAAATAGGTCGAAATATTCAATATCATTTTCATATTTTCCCGTCATGACATACTATAACAAGCTAGATCGTCAATTCTTTTAATATATGTACAAAATTCATAAAGTATGTAAAATTAATACAATTTAATGACAAGAAAATCATTGATGCAAAGCATCAAAGGGCGACGCCAAAAGAATTTGATCCAGATTTGCACCTAAATACTTAACAAAAGATGTGTACTTGATAGCAGTACCATTACATGTGACCTGGAGGCTAGGGCCAGTTTAAGTTGAAACTTAAACCAAAAAAGAATAGACTGTCTTGCCAAGATGCAAAGACAATTTATAGTCAATTAAGCAATCTTATAAGACTCATGCTATAAGAAAAAATTTCTTCAGATTTATTTTATGAGACACAAGGATTCCTGAGTCATCAGTATATAATCACAGGCACGGGTATCGGACCTGGGAAGAAAAATATGACCAGATTGATAAAAAAAACTGTGTTTATAAAAACCAAAAAAAAAAATGTAAATAATGATCCCCTTTAAAAATATACTATCAACTTGAAGTATATTTTTAAAGGGGGTCATTATTTACATTTTATTTTGGTTGTTGACACTTTTAAGATGAACACAGGTTTTTTTATCAATCTGGCCATATTTTTTCTTCCAAGGTCTGATACTCGTGCCTGTGCATTATAATAAAAGCTTACTGCTTAGGGTTGAAGACATGTAATTGACATATATTAGACATAAAAGAGGACCTAAAATGAACATCAGGGGGACAGCATAGGTACTCAGAGCAGTAGTAGAATGAGTACCAGCCACATCAACCAGCTACTATCAGAGATAAGACTTAAACCATGTAAGAATGTCATTATATATGGCAGATGCTTGAAGTTTCATGAAAAACCACTTCTAAACCCTGACTGAAACTGCCTGACCATGACTCGAACCCATGACTTTCAGAAGACCAACTGAGCTATCCGGCCTGCTACACATTTTCTCTTTAATAATGAAACAGTTCTAAACCACAACATATTTCCCCACTATATCGATTTGTGTTCGTGAATTTCTTATGTTACAGAGCATAGGAAATTGAACTCATGCTTATATGCAGTCACAGGATGAGAAAAACTTTGAGCTTGACCAGAACTCAAACCTGTGACCAACATAAGAAATTTTATGAAGGCTGATTTGTATTTTGCATCAAGGGCACCGGGCAAAAACATGAAAATGCAACAAACAAACCACTTTGTGGTAGATTGTATTTTCATGTTTTCATCTGGCGCCCAGTTACTTTTTGTACTATGTTGGTTTTCATGTGGCACAAATCACCCACTATAAATTTAGTGCACAAATTTATTCAAGGGCAAGTAACAATCTACTCTATGTACAGTCTGTTGTCCGGTTGACTCAGGAGACCTGGAGGTTGAGACCGGTGTCCCTTCATTACAAATAGATAAGACAGAAGCTGTCCTTTTCAAACTATGCACATGTTAGAAAAAAAATAGAATAACTGTTCAGAATATGATTTTTTGAGACTTTATTAATTATATTGCTTGATCCAAGTTTAAGGACATTTTCAATCAATACATGTTTTATCATTTATAACTTTAAATGAAAGTCTCATCCCTTTAATAATAATGACATAACTGTATCTCTTTAAATGCAGAAAAATTATAAGTCTCAACATATCAATATACTACTGTCTAAGATAAACATGTATGCACATAACATTAATAATTCCCAGTTTATATTAAATAAATATGAAATCATAACATTAACATTAACATGCTTTTGATGACCTTACAACTGGTGAATTATATACAACAAAAATAGTAGTATAAGTAATACCTAAGATAGACAGAAAAGAACAAATAATTTAGTAAACATGAGTTACTTCCCCTTACAATAAAGAAAACCTGAAACCCAAAAGAACACCCTAAACAGCAAAATTATGAAATGCTGCAGGTTCAGTTTTATCAAGCCATGCAAATTAATGGTAAAGTATTCATAAACAAGAGCTGTCCGTAAGACAGCGCGCTCGACTTTTTTATTGCTTGCCAATAAAAAAAGTTTTTGCAGTAAAAGGCAATACAAGAATCTCTGTATTTTTAAAGTGAACTAGTTGTTTGATACCCTTGAATATTACAGCAATGTTTATATGACATAATTTATGGTAAAGTGAACAAGTGGATAGGAATGAATTTTTTTAGATTTTTTAAGTTTTTTAGTGCTTGCCTATAATACAAAACATTGACAGTTAAGGGCCATAATTCAAATAAAAACTTTGACAGAATTACCTTCTCCTGGACATGTTTGGGAATCATGATTGTAAACAAATATTCCAACTTTCAAATTAATATCTCAAACAGTTCAGTCAAAAAGTGGACTGGTACTAAAAACTTAACCAAGATTCTAAGTCGATAAAAGGCCTTAATTTTTAAAACAAATCCTTGACAGAGTTACCTTCTCTTGCGTACAGATGGGGGTAATGATGTGAAATAGCATTAAAAGTTTCAAAGCAATATCTCAAAGGGTTAAGGCAATAAGTGGATTTTACCCATATTCAATGTATTTTCTATGTCAAAAAGGGGCATAATTCTGTCAAAAACCTTGACAGAGTTATGTCCTCTTGTCTGTTGATGAAGGTCGTGATGGTAAACAAGTATGGTCAGTTTCAAAGCAATACCTCCAATGGTTTTGAAATAAAGTGAGGTGGTACAAAAAACTTAACCAAGCTCAATACACTTTCTAAGTCAAAAAAGGGCCATAATTCTGTCAAAAACCTTGACAGAGTTATGTACTCTTGTCTGTAGATGGAGGTTATGATGGTGAACAAGTATGGTAAGTTTCAAAGCCATACTTGTAATACTTCTGAAATAAAGTGGGGTGGTACGAAAAACTTAACCAAGGTGTGACGCCAACGCCGACGCCGACGCCGGGGCGAGTAGGATAGCTCCCCTTTTCATAGAAAAGTCGAGCTAAAAAATAGATGGCCATGTGTCAGCAGTAATTGCAGAAAATCGGATAGCTTTCAACATCCGGATACTGGTACACTTTGTAAAAACAACCATTCTGCGCAACAGATAAATGTAATAAGGATAAAATCAATAGGATAATCGTTTACAACAGTTCCATTACCTATCCTTATACTCAATTGCAGGTGAACTTTCTTCTTGTAGGAAAATTTTGAAAATGTATAAATGAATGAATGAACTGATACGGCCTCAATCTAGACCACAACGATATTCGAAATCCGGGTTTTAGTATTGTCATTAAAACTAAGGGACAAGCTGTTAAACTTAACCTGCAATTTCGTGAAAATAATATCACAATGCACATGCTTTTTACATAAAGTTATTAAATACAAATATAACAACACATTTGTTTACTTGATTTTTACGAATCAAAATAAAACTAATTAACACAACATGAAATTAACTGCTAATAATAACAGCTCCTTCCATAGGCAAAAATAAAAAGCATTCCATAATAGACGACGCCGCTCACCGGCGTCGCCAATAAAACAGTTTTCTGAGTCGGAAGTACAACACAATCTTACAAAATGTAACATCACATACTTTAAAATACACTCAAGCGCGTTCTAACACAACCGCACGCGCACGCTTCTCATGCATTCACATTCTTAAAATAGATGTTATTAAACACGAATGATTTAACCACAAATTAAAAACGTCTATACAAAAGTAAATAGTAAATCAAACTTAATAATAGTAAAGAAACGGTGATATTACACATGGAAAATTAATTAAAGAATTTATGATATTAAATCACTTTGATGTCTAAAGGCGTATTTTCCATCGTACATTTCATGTATTCATTGTCAGACTATGTATTTACTAAAAGGCTTAGGAGATATATAATTGTAAGTTAACGAATAGCGTCTTGAAAAATCACAGCATTTCACAGAATTCTGTTAATATAAAAGATCCTTTAACACTATTTCTCATGGTTTTAAATCATAAATATCATGCTCAAATTAAGATTTATCAATATTGTAGGTTCCAAAAAGCATTATTTATCAAGATATTACCGAATTTAACATTTCATGTCAATAAAGGGAGGTAATAAAAAATGTTATTTTCTATAAAGTTTGAGTCAAATTTTACAATAAGAAATCCATGCATATTTTTTAATGATTACATACAATATGCACAAATATTTACAGTACATATTTTACATATTCTTCGATGTTTGAAAATTCTTTTATTTGCATAATTATGTATATATATATAATTTCACTTAGTGTGGTTTACCACTTTGATCCTTTAATTAAAATATATTGCTATGGAACGCCGCCTTTGCGCAATTGCGAATATTGTTCTTGATTTATGTTTTTTATATTAATTAATATTATTTATTTCCTTTTTCGAGAGGGGATGAAAAGGGTGAAAGGGGGAGGTTCGACAGTCTTTCCGCTCTGCTTTATTAGCCGTTACCAAAAGACATCATTTTACTACCGGAAACCTATGAACACCCTGGTCAGCATACGGAGTAGTTTCATAACTCCTGAACTCCTTCGTCTATATCACTCAAACATGGTTCACTTTTTAATTGAAATACAAGTAAACTTGAAACTTGAAAACTTGATTTAACGCCTATTTCTACATATAGAATACATATTCAATGACGTTGTACAGCTATATACCTTATATGTGCTACTCCCAGTGCTACCATACACAATACTCCCAGCAGTGCGACGGTCACAGTGATTGGGTCAATCCCAACCAACATGTAACAATCTACACCCCTGCACCCCTGCACATGATAACACATGGGCTAGACTTTATTATATTATTGTACAATGAAAACAGTAAAAACTGATAGAAATATACAAACATGCACAAAACAATTAGGAACAGACAATGCCTTCAGCGTCACTTAAAAAAGTGCAAAAAAGTCCTTGAAGTAAAGTGATTTCAAATCGAAATACAAGTATTCTGTATTAAATTCTATACGCTTGTATATTTAGTAACGAAGTTGTCCGGTTACGCGCATATTTTACTGAAATTGAGACCAAATCTAAAAAAAATCAGTTTGAAAGAGTTTTTCAAATACGAAGTGTGATTCATTTACCTATTTCAATAAAAATATTATCTAAGTACACTTAAGATTTTACAAAAATTGTATTGTACATTCAGTTTTCACGGCCTACACATGTAACCGACCTTAATCACGCCGACGTCAACGACCTTCCATAATATTACATTGTACACTCAATTGATTAAATAAAGAATGATGCGTAAAGAAATTACAATTATATACGCTTTATGCCAAAAGACAATGGAAAAAGAACAACAAAAACACACACAAAAAATTCAACAACAAAAAACAAGGAAGCAATATATCAAAAATTTGATATCAATAAGAACAAAGTGACATGTTACACCTTGTTATTTTTTCATCTCGAATAATGAAAAGTTAATAGTTTCTTTATGGCCTTACACAGCCAAAATTACATCATACTTAATTTTGCTAATAGCCGGCGCAGCGGTGTACAGACAGGTGTACTTTATTGTCTTTTTTAACAAGAACTTCCGACTAGAAACACACGATAATTAATTGTCATATAGCATACATATATGTGATTTACCATTTGTTATTCTGACATTGAGCTAAACCATGTATTAATTAATGATATGTGATTGATCAGTGCTGTTAACATTTATGTGAAGCATTTAACGTTATTTCATAATTGAAAGTAGGGAAATTCACTTAAGACAAAATGCATCTTGCGGTTAGTACGTGTCTTTTAATTCTTACGATCTGCACTTGTGGAATTAATGCTTCAAATGAACAGATATTTGCTCCAGGTAAATACATAGCGGGTTTTTTTTATTATTATTACAATTTTGAAATATCATTTAATTTTGAGTTTATTGTTATTCAAAGGCATAGTAAGCATCAAAATATTTTTTTCTCCAATAAAAAGGAAACATGCGTTTTGTAATTTTTTCATAATTCATTGTACATTTAGAGTATATACGATACTCATCGTGTGAAAGAAGAACCGTTGATTATAAGTAATATGTTATCAAAGTAGTAAAATGTTCCCAAAGTGTTTTTTACGTCTTCCATACAAAATACCAAATCTTTTATTTTCGTAACCGTCAAAAAGCACCAATATGACCAATACATTCGTTAAATAAACTGTATAAACAGGAAAAAGTTTTTGAAAAATAAAAATTATATTATTTTCTTGGGCTGAATAAGCTTTTAATATTGCACGGTAGATGTGACACAATTTTAAAACCAAGGCTACAGAAAAGCCTTATTGCGTACATTTGTGTTACTAAACACATGCAAATTTGTGGCTCAGAGACAATCTTTATGTTATCGTATGTTTTTTTTTCGTTCCAGCTATCCCAAGTACAGGAGGAGGAAATGGTGGATGTAAGTTTTACTTTAATTCTTATTTCTTCGTTAAGACATACTTCTGCAGACCATCACCTTTTGGGGAAAGAAATATTTTGGATATAGCTAATGTATTGTATTAATAATATACAATCAAGAAGAACCTGATGTTGCTGGTATTTGATGTGCCTTGAACTGTTTTAGCCCCAGCAATGATAACACTATATCTTTTCTACCGGGACTGTTGTGGCACAGAGGTGACATATTTGTGTTTTTATTTCTCTCGTGCGCTCTAGATACTATGTCGTGGCCACAAGTTACTATGTCGTGCGCACAAGATAATTAATCGTACGACTTAGTTACTCGTGGCCATGACATAGTACATTGTGCCCACGACTAAATTATCTTGTGCCAACGACTTAGTAACTCGTGGCCACGGCACAATATCATGTGCCCACGACTTAATTATCTCTTGTATACGACTGAGTAACTCGTGGTCACGACATAGCATCCCATGCGCACCACTTAATTATTTCGTGCGCACGACCAAGTAACTCGTTGAAACGACATAGTATCTCGTGCGCACGAGATAAATAAAAACACACACATATCACCTCTGTGCCACCGTACGGGACAGAGCTAGACCAGTGTGTCTGACCGGACCAGTCCACCCCGTGCATGGGTATGCGGTGTGATCTGACCAGATCAACCAGTATGACCGGACCAGATCAGCCTGTGCAATCCTGTATTGTGACATAACCTTCAACTTTATTATAGTATTTAATTCCATTTATGATATTTAGCGTGGTTAATTACAGACTCCCTTCAACTACAAATGAACATTCCCAAATTCAAAGAAGGAAATTTTCATTTTCACAAATTCATTAGGGGTAAAAATTAAATGTTGGCACAATCTACAACAAAATAAAGTTATGAAGGATCTACGTCTTTAGTAACAAACTTGTTGTCCGAAAGGAATAATTATTTAACATATTGCCATTGCTCGCCTTGTTTAGATTGATACCTTTCATGTGTGCTATTTTAGAGGACACGTTGAAACGTTTGAAATATTTATCTTTTGTTTTGTACATGTTCTTTCATATTTTTCAATAAGTTGTTTCTTTGAGGTTATTATTCCAGCTGTTTTATGCACATTGTAGTTATTTTGAAAAGTAACTTACTTCACTATTTATTGAAAACATAAATATTTGAGCATGAACGATTTAAAAGGGAGACAATCGTGTGTAACCTTAACCACTTAAATTTATTGAGTTGTCTCCCGTGTATCATGTCTAGTGCTCATTTTCTTTTCATTTCCAGTCGGTCCGGGTGGCTCTCTGGCGGACATGTATTGTGCGTATTGCAGACAACGAGGCTGGACCGATTGTATCCGAAGATACTGTTTCGGAGGATTTGGCGCGTTCGGGATCGTAAATCAAGCGGGTTTCATTTCCAGTTTTCAGCCCCAGGAACGTTTTATTTTCAATGACGACCCTAAGTTTTATCTTCGTTTGAAATATCTATATGATAATTGATAGGTACTCACCATTCTTGTTTTAAAGACTGAGGTTATTCTAGCAGCTCATCATTATCAACAACAACAACACCACCAACGACGACGACGACGACGGTGATAGAAGCCTTTAAGAATCTTTTCGTTACACTTTACATATAATTCATTGGCGCTTAAGTTACATTGACATTTGTATATTTTAAAGCCATGTATTATTTTTAATTGACAAAAATATATTTGTACTTTTTTTCCTTCATTTAAAAATGTATACCATTTTATATTTCTCCATTGGATTAAAACAATATATATCTGTTTTATGCATTTATGATGTAATTGTTCACGAATACTTCATTATATTCATTTATGAAGCTTTACGAAACATACTATGCATTTTCAAGAGTCTATATTCTATATATAACTGTGTGTGTGTTACATGTACATAAACATTGTTTTGTTTTAAGATATATAATTATGCTTGATTGTAAAACACATGTACGCAGAATAAATTACATATCAATCACATTCAAGTCGACTTCCTGGAACAAAACAGAACTAGTGTCATATGACTGAGGAAATCTGTTCGTGGTCGGGGTTGGGCTCAAACCCCAGATCCCTGGGTTAAAAACACACAAAAAAAACTTTAACGACTAGACCTACGGACGCATAATTTACTTAGTTTATTTAGTATATTATAGTATTTACCTTTCCTATACACATATGGACAATTTCATCAATAATTAAGATATTATATCTGTACTTATGTTTAAAAAAGAAAGTTTCAGCTATTCTAAGCCGAACTTTTCGGTCTTGGCTAATGATTAATGGTAATATATGAGAAGTTCCGAATGTCACATTGTAAGCAAAACAATGCACGGAAATTCGGTTATTAACAACATTGAATCATCCAAAGAAAAAGCTATAAAAGAAACACTCAAAATCTTAGCACTGGACAACGCCCCTCTGTTAAATCCTTAAACACATGTACATAAAAGAACGACAGAGAGAGATTTCATTAAAAATGATAAGCTAAAAGAAGAAGAAGAAGAAGAAGAAGAAGAAGAAGAAGAAGTAGAAGAAGAAGAAGAAGAAGAAGGAGAAAGGAGTCTATGATACTTGAACAATATTTGATGCCGATCACTCTGTTGGTGTTGTATCATGTCAAGTAATGTTAACGTGCTAAATGAATAAATGAATGAATGAATGAATGAATGAATGAATGAATGAAAGACCAGCATAATTTTTATGTCTTTATAACTGACATTTTCCATAAAGCGCTTTGATAATTTCATTTTTTCATTTAGGACTGAATCATAAAATCTGAAAACAAAACATGTACTTCTTAAACGCATGACTTTTTGAATGACCATGACTTCTAATTAACAAAATGTAGATACATAAATATTAACACCATATCAGGTTTCCCGGTTTTATTACTGGGCACTCAATTGTGAAAAATGACAAGTTTTAATAATGGAGTCATGTCACGGTCACATTATACCGGTATTTGTAAACGTTCACTTTTAACTTAAACGTTATTAAACATATCTTTAAAACCTTTAAATGGAATCAATGCGAAAATATATTTGTGTTTTCGAAGGAACTTAAACTAATTTCTTACAGCAAATTCTAAATTTTCTGTAACCATGGAAAAGACGATGTGTGACCCTTGTAAAGCCAGGTCAAGGTCACTGGCCGCTTCATACTGGTGTCCGTTTTGTCGTGAGGCATTTTGTAAGGTGTGTTGTCAGTTTCACCAGACGATGAAATTGACCCGCAGCCACAAAGTTCACACACTTAGTGACCTTAATCCGCACGACAGGGAGCGCGACAGTTCTGGGCAGAGTTTTCGACTCGAAACCCTGACCCCAGTCACCTTCAACGAAAAGACACAGCTACGTGAAATAGACAATATTTTAGTTTTTATGGACGGATTGAGTGACACGAGCCTAACACTGAAGAAAATGTTCTTTGATTTGAAATTGCAAAACGAATCTGAAAAGAATGAATGCTTGAGAAAAGTGGCACTGTTTAAGCAACGATTAAAACAATTAGCAGACGATTTCGAGCGTCACATTTCCGGTGAGCTTGATTACATTCACCATGCAGAGAACGTTCAAGTTGATTCCAGAATAGAAGAATGTGAACAGATCTTCAACGCTCTTGAACTGTCGAAAGACTTAGCGCAAAGCGTAAAAACAGAGTATATAACTCCGCAGACGATAAGTAAGGTGAACTCTGCACGACAACGGTGTAATGAGTACAAATTTTCTTTACAAAGAATACACAGTCGTCTGCAACCGGTCAAATATAACCTAGCTATTGATCGTAACGTTTCTGATGCGCTCAACACCACGCCGGGTGTTATTGGTAAGATAGAAACAAGTCATGAGAACGATGACCTCTTTGAAGACTCTGACGCCAAACAAAACAGACGCGAAAGCATCGTTTCAAATAATATGGCGCGTGCTTCCGGCTCAATGGGCAGGCCACAGACGTTTCTTTCGAATTCCGAGCATGCGCAGAAAGTCAATGAAATATATCTTCAACGAAAAGATGATCATGACGAACTTATGATTACGTCAATTTGTGCACTGAATAATAACCATTTCATAACTCTCGATCGCAATAACAACAAGTTACTCCTTGTACACCAAGACGGTACCATTGTGACGTCATACGTGTTTACGAATCAAATTTGGGACATGGCGTTAATTGACTCTCTTACGGTTGCCGTCACCGTACCAGATAATGACAAGATTGTTCTTGTGAAGGTGAGAAACAAGAACCTTTGCGCGGAGCGCTTAATTAAAACAAGCAATATATGCTATGGAATTAGTTCCATCGAAGGATTCATGGTTGTGACAGTTAAGGGTGGCTACGTCAAAATTGTGACAAAAGCCGGTGAAGAAGTGGCATCAATACGTCATAATTCACGCGGAGAAGTCCTGTTCACAGATCCACAACACATAGCAACAAATCGTGAACAAAATGAGTTGTATGTGTCGGACTATACGTTACACACCGTAACAGCCTTGTTCCTGACTGGCGTGAAGATTGACACACAGCCGAAATTTGTCTTCCGGAATAACGAGCTACAAAATCCCACAGGACTGTGTTTGGATGTCCAAGGCTACGTGTACGTTTGTGGGTACTCCTCGCACAATGTTCTTAAATTGTCGTCTGACGGTCAACTTTTACAAGCGTTACTAACAGGTATCATGAATCCGCAGACGGTCGCTTTAACGACAATGGAAGACCAGTTATTGGTATCAAGTCTCAGCACCGGCGGAAAGACGAAACATATGCAAAATGTGATAGAAGTATTCCGAATGTGACAAATATGTAGTTTTCAGTTAATAATTCTGGATGTATAAAATTTGTCTTTTGATGTTTTATAGAAAGTTGCTGATTTTCTTTTATAACATGCATACCGGTATCTAATAGAAGTTGCGAATGTACTCTAAACTAGTGGTAAATTTATATTATGCAAAACTATAATTGTGAAAACAATATATGCCTTTATTTAGTTTATAATAAAAAAATGATGAGAAGACATTCTAAACAGAATTTCGCTTGGGTCTGTTTTTTATTAGATAGAAAAAGAACTGTTATATCTTTGAGAAAAGGAAAAAAGTCTCTATATCGGTTAGTCCGGAACACCTCGCCGAATGCTAAACATCCTTGGAAAGAGATGAAAAGTTTTTTTTCGTCCCTCAAATGTACACATTACATGTAAAATTATATCCGTAAAGAAAATCAGCGCACAACGTATCAAAATAATATACCGATATCTCGTACAAATGCATGTGCGACCAAATGCACTCCTACTTAACAGTGGCTCTTTTCACATTTTGGTGATAATTTTAAATGAGTGCACTCCAATCGCAACTACTCGGCCCTTTCCGTCAGTCTTCGGATAAGGATTAATCAATCGCAACTACTCGGCCCTTTCCGTCAGTCTTCGGATAAGGAAAGATAATAGCCGAGGCAGTTCCGAATGAAGGATTAATATTATAGATAATAGCCGAGTCAGTTCCGAGGAGGCAGTACACAGTTTCGGCTGTTTAGTTTCGAATTGGCAAATAAGAGACAGTTTTGAAATTGAAGTGGATATTTGAGGTTCTAAATGTTTAAAGTTACTATATTTCAAGTTTCAATGACTAGTATTGTGTTTCAGTTATTTAGTAAAATTGAATTTAGTGGCGTTGACCCTTGTTTTTATGAGAGAGTACCTGTCGGATGCGAACGTGTGGTTTCTGGAGCTAGCCGGTGAATCAGCTCTTCAATTTAAAGGGTATGCAGAAGACTTAGAATAGTGAAAAAAGTAGGTGGATGGCACCCCGTTTGGATGTTATTTTCAGATTGTGCATTGTTTAAGGAGGTAGAAACACTATAGCTTGTGATTTAAGTTTTTGACGTTAATATATTGTTGTATTTTGCGAATAGGGATAATCCGCTTATTTTGTCGTTGATTTTCGCGACCAAAACAATGAAAAACACAGGGCTGTGTGCCAGAAAACTAGAAGGTGGACATGTATTTTTAATTGTTTGCTGTGAGATACATATATATATGTTAAATATGAAATGCATTTATTTCAGGTGTGTGATTACAGACTTGTGTGTGAGGTTTTGATTGTGGCGCAGTCAGTTGTTTGCCGAGAAGCCTTGAAAACTGTGTATTGCCCCCCGAATGGAGAGCACTCGACACTACCCTCCTGACTTTCGTCTATATTTATCCATTTTGGTTCCGAATTTTTATGCAGTCACTTTCCCGAAAACATGCAATGCGTATTCATGAAGAAAACGTCGCTTTATGGACTCAAAATACAATTATAACAAAATCTTACCACTACATTCAGTTGTTCACGATGGGTGAACTACCTTAAACTATATCGTCGAATCTTTCTTTGATATTGTTAATTTAAATTGTTCTATATATTTGTCAAAGCAGTTTTATGCTCTCGCAATCTGTTTTATATATTGGATTTTTAAAAGTATATATTCCAGAGAAAACGGAAGTTAATTAAGTCATAACAGCGTCTCTCCATCTGTGTGTAAAGACGCACGCATGATGGCCATAAACAATGACGCTTTTATCGGAATGCTAGCCTGGAGATGCATTTCTAAAACAGTTTCTCGGAACATATAAAACAATTTCTCGTAATTATTAGTTTTCACTTTGATATGGAAACAAATGCAGGCCATCTTCGAAAAGGCGGCATGCAATATTACACTGTTTACATAGATTAATGGCTCGAAATAAATGTATGATCCAGATTCGGGACAATTTTCTACTAGCTTTTCAATCGGAATACATCGCCCATCCTCAACAAAATAATAATCTATATCCAAAGATTAAAAGAAAGGGCCAACATGTTGCGATTGGAAGATTAAAGGAGGATTTGGGAAAATCGAATTTTGTTGTGTTGGCTGTTAATATTTTAAAAACATTCTTACGCACCAGTCAGTTGTAAAATTGACCCCCACCCGGGGTAAAATCGGGGAATGAATCTTCGATTATCATACCCACGGAAAAGGCCCGCCCTGCCTGTGTGGACAGTCAATTCTATATGTCCCACGTAAGTTGCTAGTCAGACATATACATTGTACTCTGTTATTTTGGCGCCAATGTAAATCCGGATTGCACGGGGACATACAGGAACGTCAAATATGCTCATTTTCCACGCCCCGACGATGGGACGGGGTTACAATTGACTGAAGCGTTATCATCCCATGATATCTTTGTTTGTTATAACTTTCCAATTATTTTTGCAAAATAGTTCAATGCTGTTTGTTATGGAAGGCAAACCTTGACCTATTGCCACAGTCTAGGTGATAAAAATGAAACATCTGTCAGACTATCTATGTAGGCCTATCATCAAAAACTTACTAGAAACAATGCATTATATACATCCATAAATATGTATACATCAAAGCGGATGTTTTAACAAAGAGAACAATACGATTTATACAACAATAGATACAGTTACATTAAATATCTCGTGCATGACAATGATTGATTTGCCTGCACGTGAAAATTGATATTTCCAAGATCGAAGTTTGAGAAAAACCGAGCGGATTTTCAAAATAAAAAAAATCCGACAATTTTAAGATGTAAAGAAATAATGATTTAAATATTGATACATTAAAATTTCACTAATACCTGTAATGAAGTTGTTTTAATAGTTATAGAGGTAAAATCGTTTAAGTTTTTGCAAGTTTTAGCTGTGAGTAACTGATAAGAGAACAACAAAATTCCTTTCGGATCTATTTATTTGTGCCACTCATTAAGCCTATTTATAGCAGAAAACGTTATAGATAACATTCGTACCGTGTATAGGTGATATTTATAACATAGATTTCATTTTTGGATTGAGGAATTTGTTTTGCATCCATTTGTTATTTCTGATCAAATTTTCCAATTTACTCATTGTTTCGTAACGTTGGTGTACTATTATCTGTTTTGACTATAATCATTTGATACTCGTCGAAATGCACCGAAAATAAGCACTTTTTTCTTCTGATATGACGAAATGGGCCGTCTGCTACGTCTTATCATGGTATTGGTGATATGCGGAGATAAAACATTAAGAGCTTTTGCACCAGATGTCAACATTATTTGATACAAGGTAAGTGCTATAACTATATCAGTCATGTCTTAAATATATTAGAACTTTTTCTAAACAAATAATTTGAACTTCATTTTTAATATGTAAAAGAAATGCCATCATGGTGTCAAACTGGCATTTTTCTGCTTTATATCAGCAAATTGTACACCTTTTTTTGAATTTCAAAGTTTACCGATATACTGATCTTTGTTTGCTGTGATTTAGAGACGGACAGAACCAATTTTCTAAACATAAAAAAATCAGAATGCATATTATAACATGTTCCAAATCCCTTAATTTGGACAGAACCACGAAACTCTTATTGGATAGCTATAGAAGTCGGGGGTTGGGGGATGCCAAGCCATTAAAACGTCTTGCACTAGAACAACTGGAGCCTTTGTTGGGCCATTAGAGCTAAAGAAGATGAAAAAAGAATAGATATGATAAACCTTGATTACGTTGCCATGAAAAAATGGGTAGATTATTGTCACACTTTGTCTGTAGCGTTTGTCTTAATTACACAATTCTCTCACGTTTGTTTTCTCTGGGGAAAAAATCAATCCCTTTTAAATAGGGGTCGTAAGACATACATATTGAAATATGTTCACCACTTCTCACTAATCAACATATGAATTATGATTAAATATGGTTTGTAGAATCTTTTAGTTGGTCGGCCCCTTCTTGAGGGCCACCAAAATATCGTAGATATCACAGAACTTTGTCTTCAGCAGATGTTCTTCTACCAAGTTTACTTTAAAGATTAATTTAGTCGTCACCTTCTTGGGGTTCCTGTAGCTAGAAGTTGATCAAAATAAATTGCAAGAATTTATTTCTCAATTGTACTTAAAAAGAATTAACTTTTTTCTGTTTAAATTAACAGGTATATCATCAATGGATTTGGTCCTATTGAAAGATACATCGGAATTATTTGAGCTAAAAAAATAAAAGCGTTTTAAAATAGCGTATGTATCTTTTTTATGCAAGTGAGCGACGGTCAGCCAACATGGTCCTCTTGTTACATGTTTTGTTCGTTATGTGACGGCAGATAATAATAATAATAATAATAATAATAATAAAAATAATAATAATAATAATAATATATCTATTTTAAGAAGGTAACACATATAAATGTACACAGTTAATGAAAAATGAAATAAAAACTGGTAACAGTAACTGATGAAAAGAGGACAAAATCGTTATATTTTAAAGGTTTTCAGACAGAGTATCCGGGTACGAATTTCAGGTACGTTTCACATTTCGCATGTGATGTTATTTTTTTGGAAATGATATTGAAAAAGGGTGTTTATACGGAAATTATATAGATAATATAATGTTCAATCCCGGATGCACATATATTGTTGTCCAACAATTAGGACAAAAAATATAATTCGCTAGATCAGTTTATTAGATTACCTTTTTCCTTTAATAACGTGGTTATTCATTTTGAAATTTTCTTCCCATGGATAGACATGTTATATGTTAAGTATAGATATAATGATATGTTTTTTAAGGTCGATTCATTTATTAACATATTTATATGTATATTTATTATCATTTTTGAAATCTGGATTTATTAAGTGGTAAACATCTCCCGGGCAGTGGTGGCATGAGGTTAAATTAATTTTGTCTGACTCATAGCCCGGCGTTGACAATTCTGAAAAAAATGTAAGCAAAGCAACATCTGTTGTCGACTCAAGTGTTATTGGATTAATATAGCAGAATAACGTGGACACATTTTTCCTTTATGCTATTATTTTCTTGCAATTGAGCAAAATTATTGTACATTCATGTAGTTACGGTTATTGTTAAATGAGAAACTATTTACCACCAATATTATTTCAAAAGGTGTTTTAATACAATAAACATAAAATGGATATTAGAAGATCGATTTTGGTCAGCTGTTAAAAACGTGATATTGTTTTTTTTTTCTTTTAAAGACTTGGAATTTTATGTACGTCTGCTACATAAAATGAATGACAAAACGGAAGTATCGAGATTTGCTATTGGAGCAGACGACTCGTCTTCTTACTACAGCTTCACTTCAAACATGTCCGTAAATACTGCTGCGGAAAATGACAATGGATTTTGGACTCGGTTTACACAGTTCTTCCAGAGGGTCAAGGACAGTTCAACATCCCCGCTTATTGAGAACGCGCCAAATGTCAAAAGGACTCTGAACTCATTTAGCGGGGTCTTCGCACCAGTCGCACTGTCTATGTTCGGAAATCTTCTATTTATTAGAATCGGTATGTACATGTACCTCATATTGTAAGCAGGTGTATGTGTGGTGTTTGTGCGTGTGTGTGTCTGCTTCTGAAATAACTTTGGCACCTTGAAATAGTCTTATATCGACTTCCCGGCTTTAAAGGTGGGTGGGTGGTAAACCCCCATATGCTTACATGCATTATTTCTGGCAAAGACATTGGTTCGAGTCCTACTAGTCATGACCATGTTTCCGCATATGACACAATTTAAAGCGAGATTTTTCAAATAAGAATCTCCTATCTTAATAAGTGAATGCTCTTTAAATTTTAGTTTCTATACTTTAAAATTTTTGAGGGGGTGTAATGTTCTATAATTGTGGTATAATATTAACATATAAACTATTCGGTCGGGGAATGGGACCAAAAAGTCACTGCAAACCAACTGTAAATGTCCGCCATGTGGACAGTCATTTAGAGAGTAAATAATATGTACATGCAAAGGACATATCGCACTATTTCGGCGCGAAAACATGCAAAACGGCCCGATGTAAATTCTAACATAGCACCACATAGGCAAACCCATATAAAGCTAGTTTATGAAATGCTTATAGATCTAACAGTTGTTCAATATCAAATTTTCATGTATATTATATAATATAATCAGGGTCTTTCAAATAGAAAGACCCTGATATAATATAATAGGATATCATATATTTTTTGTCAAATAATAAGCCGCTGAAATTATTTGTGATACATACTGCAGTACAGCATTCTACCATTACAATAAATGTTATTATTGCACAGACTTGAGCACCTTAATTGATCTGTCATACAGATCAGCTACAGTTCACAGGCACGAGTATCGGACCTGGGAAGAAAAATATGACCAGATTGATAAAAAAACTGTGTTCACCTTAAAAGTGTCCAAAAAAAAAAAATGTAAATAATGACCCCCTTTAAAAATATACTATAAGTTAACTTATAGTATATTTTTAAAGGGGGTCATTATTTACATTTTTTTTGACACTTTTAAGGTGAACACAGTTTTTTTTTTATCAATCTGGTCATATTTTTTCTTCCCAGGTCCGATACTCGTGCCTGTGCTACAGTTGGCGTTTATGTAAATTTATGTATTTTAACACGGATTCGTAATGATAAACAGAACTACTCAGTGTGTAACAATGAGTACTAAAGTGTTGATTTATGTTTTTATCTATGTTTTAATCGATTTATTAAGCTAGTAAAATACTGAACTAGTTTCTGGACGTATTTACATACATGTAGTACACTACCGGTGAATCAGCTGGCGGGCGGGTCACGAGTACTACAACAACAACAACAACAACAACAACAAGATTATTTTGTTTGGAATATAAACAAAGATTATTTCGAGTTACATCAATGGAATATTGGTGATTTTATGTAGATCTATTTATGTGATATTTGTAAAAGTATGTGCTTATATAAACTATCCTGAATGGCAATTAATTTTAACGTAATTTGTAAATACATCGATTGAAGATCTTACTAGTAGTCGGATAAAATAATATTCGGATACTAGTTTGTGTTCACGTGAAATACGTTCAGATCTGTAAAATATATTGGGATTACTTGGTTTTCAATTGTTTTGTCACTATAAGTGGAAATTGAAATTGGTGAAGTTTTGTTAAGACACTTATTAGACTTTTTAAATCGATAATTATCATTAATTTTTGGAGGGCAAGATTTATTTGCAGTCTGCAAACTGGGCCAGATATTCACACTTAAGTAATTAGACTACATTGTATGATAAGAATTGTGACAGGATGTTTAGAGTAGCTTACATGTAGGTTAGTTCAACAATAGCATCATTGGATCAGTCATTTTTTTGGTAATTAATAATTGAAGAATAGGGGCTATTAGGGCAAGCTATTGATCTTCTGACCCAAGCATTGGTGCTTTTGTTGCTATCACAATTTGGTTATGTTTTTGTGTGCAAGTTGGTATCTCCAAAAATTATTGAAGGAAATAGGTTGAAACTTCACACACTTGTTCTCTTTAATTTATATCTTACATGAATGACATGACTGTAAGCTGCATGTACATTTACCTGTTTTCTGAGTTTAATGCCAGTTTTCTTACATTTATAAGCCCTGAGAATATTCAAGCACGCTGTCATATAGACACAGCTTTGTTAAACCAAGAGTACATGGGTATAGTAGGCGTAACGAGTCAGAATTTACCTTTCCATTATACATATGACAATGACAATGGTCACACTGCCTTGCAAATATTATGGTTTGTTTTTGTGCTAAAATGATATTTAAATGTGATTTTAAATGACAGGTACACCCCACACATTGGTTAGATTTTAATTCAGAAATATGATAAACCAGGCTTTTTCTCCTTATAAAGCAGGGGAGGGGCTGTTAAAGGGCTGCTTCTCCAAAGAATTTTTTTTAAATCATGCAGTTTTCCCGAAAATTGAATAAAGTTTTTTCCTCCCCTTTTGCAAAATTTATATACCATGTTATTTCCACCCAAAATTAAGGACGGGCTGCTTCCAAAACCTGTGAAAAAAGGCCCTGACAAATGAACATGTATAAGTTGGTCTTTACTCAATTTAGCCAGGGCTTTTCAAACAGAAATTTTCTTATTTGAATAAATTGAAATTTGTTTCAAGATTTCTGTGGATCCAATGATAAAAAATAATATAGTAGGTTATAAGTATTTTAGTATTTATCACCCAAAAAGCATCCAGTTTGCAATGTTAAATATTTTGCTTATGAAAGTCCACATTTCATACAAACCTAAGTGTGTCACTATAACTCGGATTAAGAAGCCCAGATGATACAAATGGATGTGCAGTTGATGTACATGTATTAGGCTAGTTTTAAAGCTGCTCGCCTCCAGAAGAGCCAAAATATTTCAAGAAAATCAATATTGAAAAAAAATTTACTAAAATTTTAAGAAAGGTAAAAACATTCAAGATCTAAGTGACATGTTACATGTTATATTTGGTTTAAGACTGCTTTTGCAGTATTTTATCACAATATTTCTACTGCATTACTATTAACGCAGTAACGGCAGTTTTTGCTTATGTTGACCACTTTTTGGTAATTTTCTTGGATTGTAAGTGCCAATTGCAATATGTAATTTGCTTTATTTGTTCACCTCACAATATTTTACTTTTAAATACATTTTCAAAATTTTCATGAAAATAAACATGAATCTGGAGGCGTGCTGCTTTAAATAGTTAATGCTATTAAAGGAACAGAGACACAAAATAAATGAGCCGCATCATGACAAAACCAACATAATGGGTTTGCGACCAGCATGGATCCAGACCAGCCTGCGCATCCGCGCAGTCTGATCAGGATCCATGCTGTTCGCTATCAGTTTCTCTACTTGTTATAGGGTTTGTAAGCTAACAGCATGGATCCTGATCAGACTGCGCGGATGCGCAGGCTGGTCTGGATCCATGCTGGTCGCAAACCCATTATGTTGGTTTTGTCGTGACACGGCTCAAATGATATCATCATGATAATCCCTGCTAATATTTAATCTGTCTGGTTTGTACCGGTTATTTCTGCATTTACCTGTTAATACATAATCAGTAACCACCAGATACAAGACTCGGAGTACACCTCACTTCCTACTTAAGTCATTTTGAAAAATGATTTAATTTATTTTATGTACATGTATAGCTCATGCGATAGCATAATATCATCATATTCATGATTATTTCATTTATTTAAGTATCCATTCAAATTAACTTAATATCATTTAGTATCAAGGGGAAGATAAATAACATTATACAATGTACATGGAATTGAAGTGATTTCTAGTTAATAATTAAACTGACATTTGCCAATAACTACTTTTATCTGATAGTTATATTTTGGGGATTTGAAACCTTTTCTTGTTTAGCTAATGATAAATTAGTAATGCATTGCGATCCTAAAAGATTAATATTCAGATAAGTGTTTTATTATAATACTTGTTATATCATTTAATCATGAATAAAATTTAATGAATATAGATATTAGATATATATGCACTTTTATTTGAATGAAATCCAATCTACCATAAACTTGCTAATAAACACAATCATGTGAAATTTTAAATTATTTGTTTTTAAAGATAATATCAATAAATTGATTTATTCCTAAAAGTAAAGCATTTATAGACATGGAATGGTTTCCAGTAAGATAAATTAGAATAAGAACACCCCTGTAAACATGCTCTTTGAATAAGGCAAAATTGCCTAGTGTTACCTGTCATTAAAAAACCGCCTCCGTGGTCGAGGGGTTAGAGTCGATGACTTCTAATCCAGTTACCTCTCTGGCGTGGGTTCGATCCCCGGGAGATGCTTTGGTAGTTTAGCGCGGAGGAAGGTTGTCTAGTACTGGTGTAACTCTCCAGGAACGATGGTTAGGAAACTACCCGCCTATATGACTGAAATACTGTTGAAAAAGGCGTAAAAATGAAACAAACAAACAAACAAACAAAAGCTGTCATTAAAGGTAGTCATTAGAGCGATAAAGGGCAGCTCTAGTCCTCTTGTTTTAATTAGCTATGTCATTTTCTTATTAGGTGAAGCACGGTATGTCAGTAGCCAGTAGTTAACATTATGTACTTTGATCATAGATAAGTATCTATTCACTGGACAGGATGATAAAAGTGTTTTCCACTGTTTACCTTGGGCCATTTTAAGGAAGTTTTTGTTGCTTCCTTTTCTTATTTAAAACAAATCAGTGTAATTGTATTTATAAGTGAATTGAGTATGCTTGTTAAACTAATGTGTTTTTGATAGTTTGTTTTTAGTCCTTGTAAAAGATTTTTGTTTATGTAATTGAAAGCTATTATGGTATCTTATATCAGTGAATGGATCTTATATTAAGCACATACACTTTACACAATTAGTATAGGGAAAGAACTTATGATCGTGAAATAATAAAAAAGGTTTAACTGAAAAGGATATTTCCACTTGGAAAAGTGAAAGCAAGATTTTAAAAAAGAAGGGACAATGGCTAGTAATATGGCTGCAGATTTTGAAAATAGCGGGAATTTATCTACCAGTAAGCGAGTGACTTACGGTAGCAATGAGGAACATAACCCATCCCCTCCATCGAGTGAAAATAGTGACATTAATGGGGCGGACAACACACCGCTTATTCACTCACCAATGATCTGGCGACTGCCTCGAGGCTTGAGCAGGAGTGTACGAACGAGGCAGGACTCCTTGATGGACAATCGTAGGACCCTCGGAACATTTGCGGGAGTATTCTGTCCGATTGCATTGTCAATGTTCAGCACCCTTTTGTTCTTGAGAACAGGTACATGTATGATTGTATTTGTAAAGTGAAATTAAAAAATTTTGAGTGACTTTATGAATTACATTGTGTGATGTTATGGTACTGATTAATATAAAATGGTATGTTATTGATATAAAATGGTACAGTATAAGGGAGTATTGGATTTTATTGTTTTACTTGTTGATGATTTCATGAACGCTGATTCCACAGAAGTATTAAGCAATAAAATGATTATCTTAAGTTATCTTTTTCAACGTACAAAAGTGACGTTGTTTAAAATGTAAGTTAATAATATTATGCAATACAATGATAAGTTAAAAATGATAATGAAACACAAAATAAGAATTCTATAACATAATAGTTATTGTTTTTTTTATGAAATAGGCAATATTTAAGGACAGACAGGTTCATATTTAAAGCATGACAGTTGACTGAGAAATGTACAATGTAATGCAAAGGGCAATGTAATTTATGTCTATGAATAACATGGAGAAATTATTTCCAATTACGAAATTAACTGTTTCACTTTTTCATACATAGAGAGGCTAGTTTTTTTATATGCACCGTTATCTGTACTGTGTCATTATGTATGTAGATCTACATGTATACCCATTGTTCTTGTGCATATTGTTTATTTATTGCTGTATTTCTTGGTTCATTGTTCAAAATCCTCAGTCAATTAATGAATTTATTATCTGATGGATACAATAACATACGAAACCAGTCATCAAGACACAGTCAACGCCCTCTTTCAGTATGTGTTCTAAGTTTAATAAGGGTCCATCCACCCTTTCAGGCACTGAATGTATGAACCCCGGACATGTCACCAATCATGTCCTTAAATACTATTAAGTTGCCAAATGGTGACCTCTTTCCAATTTCCAGTCCTTATTTATTGTCTGTCTATAATCGGCCCTTATATGATGTGTATGACCTTTGTAGAAAGGTGACCTTGGGTCCATGATTATTACAGTATACATGTAGATAGTTTACATATGAGCCGCGTCGCGACAAAACCAACATAGTGGGTTTGCGACCAGCATGGATTCAGACCAGCCTGCGCTTCCGCGCAGTCTGATCAGGATCCATGCTGTTCGCTATCAGTTTCTCTACTTGTTATAGGCTTGGTAAGCGAACAGCATGGATCCTGATCAGACTGCACGGATGCGCAGGCTGGTCTTGATCCATGCTGGTCGCAAAAGCATTACGTTGGTTTTGTCATGACGAAGCTCATATTTACATTATATATTAGATATCTTATTTACTTTTATCATGATATCTGTGATATACTGTACATAAACTTTGTTTTCACTCATGTTTAACCCTACGGTATCATATTTGACGTAGATAGTGAACTTTTAATTATTAAAATAAATGTCAAATGTTAGTGCATTTGTTGTTAATTAAGAAACATAATTTGTCACCTTAGCGCAGTAAGAGATTAACTCCTTATATAATCTTAGGGGAGTTAACCTGTTACTGCACTAAGGTGACAATTTATTGTTTCTTTATTCATCAGATCTGCATTTTTTGACCTCATGATTTTTTACTTTGTCAATGACATTTATATGTGAATGATTCAATTGTACAATTGTAATTTCGTCAGCAAAGATGCACATGATATTGAGAAAGTGTAGGGTAATTGGTTTGTGTGGCAGGCATGTTGATGCTTATTTTGTCGCGGTGGTATGCCACAAATGTTAATGTAAATAATAATGGGCTGAAATAAGCATAATCAGGACTTTTCACAGCCATTTTGAGAAAAAAGTACAATGCATAATTTTGGGATTTTTTCCGCCTAAATTTATCTAATTGGGAAAAAAACTTTAAGTATTCGGTTCATTATTAATTTTGAGAAATCTATAAGTAAAAAGAAACTAAATTGGATTTCTATTCATGTTTCTTTTCACTGTTCCATCATTTTCACTAATTATGTTAAGAAATTGTATACCGGTATACGGTGTTAACAGTGTATACATATCAAACTAAAGCATTCTTCTTTCTTTCAACCAGTGACTTATATAACCTTCCATCACTGAAAAGTGAAAACAATGCAGATTATGCTTTGTACAAATGTAGCACTGGGGTATATGATTAGTGTAACTCAAAGTGTGAATAGTGTATACCAAAGTCTGATCAGCTGGCACTTCTGTGAATGCATTTAAACAGATTGAATGACAGACAAGTTCGTTCAAGATATTTAGCGTTTTATGGCTTCAAGAAGCTCATAAATTGGCATCAATAAAAATAAATTGATTATGCTTTTTACTGATTCATGTTCTTGCAAGTAATTTTAAAAACACCTTCTTAATTAAAGGAGGTAAGTTTTGTTCACTTTCCTGTTAATTTCATCTTAATATTTCACTCAAGCGAAGCGGTGAATTAGGGAGCTTAATTACCTAAATCATCAAGGGAAATTATCTGCAAGGAAAATTACTTACTTTTCAAAAGTGTTATATGCTGTATGAACAGACACAGGTCTTGATATTATTGGTGACAGACAACATTTCTTTGCTGTTGCTGTTTCCACAGCTTCTTTGATAAGTTATACAATAAAGCTAGTGAAAAACTTAAAAACTTCTGTTGCTGAATAGTTCCCTTGATTAGACTTGTCAAATAGATATCAACATGTTTTTGGACAGGGAACTTCTTTTCCCAATGGTTTGACAGTATAGGAAACAAAACTTCATCTGAAAATTCAAATATGTGTCAAACAAATCATGTGTAATTAATAAAGCTAGTCGCCAAGTTAATTGCAGTTAATTACAAAGATTAAGTACTGTATAAGTAAATGGAAAATGGAGGCATTTGTTCTTGTTTTATAAACTTTAAAGGCATATAATGACATGCTATACAGTTTTGAAATACCTTTGACATTTAATGCTAGATATGCAATTATGCCAAGAGTTTATATCTAATATTTAGTACATGTATTAAGTGAGAGAATTATTACAGGAAAAGCTTGGATGACAAAATTTGACCTTTAAGGTTTTCAGTCTCTATTTTTATGATTTGACATGATTTTCAGATTAAATGATGCTGTCTGTAGATTATACTTAAATCGCATGTTAGGAGTTTCCAGTTATATGTACAAATAATGTAAGTTAAAAGTCATGACGTTGTCTATGTATATAGTTAAAGTAACTCTTACCATGCCAAATATATTAAATGAACTTGCACCACTTTCAATCTGAACAAATCCTTTTATGTTTTTTTAAGGGAAAATTTCAAAATAAATGCTTAGGGAAAATCTCAAAAAATTAGTGTTGGCTGAATATCGAACAGTGCAGACCATGAACAGACAGCATGGGTTTATTCAGTTGCCACCAGCAGCAGGCTATAGACTAAAATGTCACATGTGCATATACTTGAATGTTGCCCATTTATTCAAACATTTCAAGTTATCAACTTGACACTTGGAATACAGTAAATTCTGAGCTTACAAACGACCCTTTATTGCAGGCAAATCAATAATTTGCTCACTTTTTTCAAGTCCTGATTTTCTTTTGCCTATAAACTGTTATATTTCTACAACGATTCTAATCGTAAATGATAACCACCTATTACAGATACACATATAGATGATATAGTGATAACTGGCATGGGTCTCTAACTTAAGACCAACTTGATAATTATAAGACCACTTCTACAAGAGCCCAAAAGTGGTCCTAATCTTTATAACAGACTTTACTGTACTTGCTTATCATGACAAAGTGCAGTGGTTAGACAAGGGGCATAATTCTAAAAGCAATATTTTTTGAGTTATGCCCCTTTTTAACTTAGAATTTTAACAGACTAGCAATAATAACCCATGTGATGCTCTTGATGTATTTCAGTATTGAAAATCCCATATCTTTAAATGGGCTGTCCCAAAACCAGGCTAATTTTTTATACATTACAAAAGTTGGACTGGTTAACAGACTAACAGTTAATAACATTGTGTTCGGACTGTAATAAATAACCATATTGTCAATTTTTACATTTCAGGTTTTGTAGTCGGTCAGGCTGGTATATTGGAGACGATACTACAGCTTATTCTAGCCTACACTATACTCGTATTAACTGTGTTCAGTATATGTGCGATATCAACAAATGGTGCCGTGGAAGGGGGCGGGGCTTACTGTATCCTTTCAACAGATGTTACACATTCTTTACCTACGTTATTGCTATTAATTGTCAGATGTTATCATCAGTTTATTGTCAGCTTAATGAAATATATTTTTATTGTTGTTTTTTAGCTCACCTGTCACAAAGTGACAGGGTGAGCTTTTGTGATCGCTTTTCGTCCGGCGTCCGTCGTCCGTCCGTCGTCCGTAAACTTTTACTTTAAATGACATTTCCTCATAAACCACTTGGCCAATTTCATCCAAACTTCACAGGAATGTTCCTTTGGTGGTCACCTTTAAAATTGTTCAAAGAATTTAATTCCATGCAGAACTCTGGTTGCCATGGCAACCGAAAGAAAAAACTTCAAATATCTTCTTTTAAAAAACCCTAAGAGCTAGAGCTTAGATATTTGGCATGAAACATCTTCTAGTAAGTGTCTACCAAGTTTGTTCAAAAAAAAGCCCTGGGGTCAAAATTGGCCCCGCCCCAGGGGGTCATTGATTTTCCCTATATGCATATAGTAAAAACTTAAAAAATCTTCTTTTAAAGAACCCAAATAGCTAGAGCTAAGATATTTAGCATGAAACATGTTCTAATGAGTGTCTACCAAGTTTGTTAAAAAAAAAGCCCTGGGGTCAAAATTGGCCCCGCCCCAGGGGGTCATTTATTTTCCCTATATGCATATAGTGAAAACTTAAAAAATCTTCTTTTAAATAACTCAAAGAGCTAGAGCTAAGATATTTAGCATCAAACATGTTCTAATAGGTGTCTACCAAGTTTGTTCAAATAAAAGACCTGAGGTCAAAATTGGCCCGGCCCCGGGGGTCATTGATTTTCCTTATATGTGTATATCAAAAACTTAAAATCTTTTTTGAAAAAACCCAAATAGCTAGAGTTTAGATATTAAGCATGTAACATCTTCTAGTAAGTGTCTACAAAGCTTGTTCAAATAAAAGCCCTGGGGTCAAAACTGGCCCCGCCCCAGGGGTGTCATTGTTTTTAACTATTTGTGTATAGTAAAAACTTTAAAAAATCTTCTTTTAAAAAGCCCAATGAGCTGGAGCTTAGATGTTTAGCATGAAACATCTTCTTATGGGTGTCTACCAAGTTTGTTCAAATAAACACCCTGGGGTCAAAATTGGCCCCGCCCCAGGGGATCATTGATTTTCCCTATATGCATATAGTAAAAACTTAAAAAATCTTCTTTTTTAAGAACTCAAAGAGCTAGAGCTAAGATATTTAGCATCAAACATGTTCTAATGGGTGTCTACCAAGTTTGTTAAAAAAAAAGCCCTGGGGTCAAAATTGGCCCCGCCCGGGGGGTCATTGATTTTCCTTATATGTGTATAGTAAAAACTTAAAAAATCTTCTTTGAAAAAACCCAAATAGCTAGAGTTTAGATATTAAGCATGAAACATCTTCTAGTGAGTGTCTACAAAGTTTGTTCAAATAAAAGACCTGGGGTCAAAATTGGCCCCGCCCCAGGGGGTCATTTATTTTCCTTATATGTGTATAGCAAAAACTAAAAAATCTTCTTTGAAAAACCCAAATAGCTAGAGTTTAGATATTAAGCATGAAACTTCTTTTAGTAAGTGTCTTCAAAGTTTGTTCAAATAAAAGCCCTGGGGTCAAAACTGGTCTCGCCCCAGGGGTGTCATTGTATTTAACTATATGTGTATAGTAAAAGCCTTAAAAAAATCTTCTTTAAAAAAACCGAATGAGCTAGAGCTTAGATGTTCAGCATGAAACATCTTCTTATGGGTGTCTACCAAGTTTGTTCAAATAAAAGCCTTTGGATTAAAATTGGCCCTGCCGGGGGGGGGGGGGGGGGGGGGGAAGGGGAGAGAGGGCAGGGGGGGGACATTGTTTTTCATTATATGTGTGTAGTAAAAACTTAACATCATGAAACATCTTCTAATGGCTGTCTTCCAAGTTTGTTCAAATAAAAGCCCTGGGGTTTAAACTGGCCCCGCTCCAGGGGCCTATATACAGGTGAGCGACCTCAGGGCCATCATGGCCCTCTTGTTTTTGTTTAAGGTAGTTTTTAATGATTTAATAAAGGTTTTATACATTTTACACAGAGAGGCCTTATATCAGTTTAACCATAATCCTGCTAAATTTGTGAAATGGATTTGCCCATCTTTGATACTAGAACAGTCTAATATAGGTATTAAGGGATTTTAGAATCAAAATACAAAAAATGAGCTACCAACATATGCTAGTTAATTAAGCATGAATGGTTTGAGCCACTTAACTGTTCTTTTTTTCCTACTGTCAAACTGTTTCGAAAACGACATCAACTGTTCAAAAAGTATCTCACTTAGTTGGACTACCAACATATTGTAACCCTCAATCTATTGAATTTCATGAATTTACTTGTCAAGCTTCCACTCTTGGAACTGCCCGTTATCAATTTTAGGGATGTAAGAATGAAGTTATATCAGACTGAAGTTGGTGTCAGCCAACAGTGCCTTGCCTGGCTCTATAAATGAGCCGGGTAACGACAAAACCAACATAGTGTGTTTGTGACCAGCATGGATCCAGACCAGCCTGTGCATTTGCGCAGTCTGATCAGGATCCATGCTGTTCGCTTACCAACTCTGTTACAAGTAGAGAAACTGATAGCAAACAGCATGGATCCTGATCAGACTGCGCGGATGCGCAGGCTGGTCTGGATCCATGCTGGTTGCAAACCCATTATGTTGGTTTTGTAGTGGCGCGGCTCAAATGAAACTGATAGCAAAGGCTAATCACTTTCTGTTCAAGAAGGTAACAAGCGAAAATGAAGAATAAAAGTAAATTTGTAAATAAATAAAAAAATAAAAAGAAGAAAATAAGCATGTCTGATGTCACTGAATCAAATATGTTTTTTTTTTATTATTTTTGTTGACAAATGTATAGCACCTACTCAGAAGAGAAAAAATTTAGATAAACATCTTTTAAATGAGAGAGCTAATAATAACAGCTGTTAAGTGAAATAAACTTCAACACCTTGAATTATAAAATTTGATACCATCTGGTGATAGGTAGTTTCTTTGAACAAATTTAATTGCCTATTGATTTGTGGGTTGCTTAACTGGAAATTTAAACCTGTTGCTATTCATTAATATAGCTAGAGAGACATATGTAGATATAGACAATTATTTGTCAATTGTCAAGATTGATAATTTACTTTAAAGGCTGTTATATTCATTCTGTTTCAGCTTTTCTTTTAAAGGTCCTTCATTTCAGTTTGTTTAATCTTTACTTTTAAAGGCCCTTAAAGCCATTTTGTTTTAGCTTTACATTAAAAGCACTTAAATTCATTTATTTTTGTTTACCTTTAAAGACCCTTCAATTTATTTTGTTTTAGTTTTACTTTAAAGGCCCTTAAATTCATCTTATTTTAGCTTTACTTTAAAGGCCCTTAAATTCATTTTATTTTAGCTTTACATTAAAGGCCCATAAATTCATTTTGTTTTAGCATTACTTTAAAGGCCCTTAAATAAATCTTGGTTATTTGCATCTTCAATATTGTTTTACCAATAAACTACTTAAACTGAAAGTGAAAAACTTTACAATCAGTATACTGCCAGGCCAGGCATAACATTCAGTCTGACCAGTGGCTATATTCTACAATCTTGATATCCCTAGAACTGATAATGAAATGTTCCAAATATAGAAGCTCAGCAAAGTCTATTTAAGAAATTCAGCAGGATAAAGGTTATATTACAATAATTAAAACATACTAGGATTGGTGGCTCTATTTATTTTTTTAACACATAGGATATTAGCTTCGGCTGAGGTTAAAATATTAGCAGTCCTTTACATAGTAGTATTGAACTTTAGCTAAATCATAAATGTTACTAGTATGGTATTGAACTTTAAACCATTACTTTTAGTTCATTGACCTGAAGGTCATTGGATTGAATTTCACACAGTCCTCTAGGTTCATGCTTTTATGTTTTAAGTAGGACAGGGATAGTGGAAAGGTTAATTTATTACAAATACCTAATAATATGAATTTTTAGCTTTGTTACTGTCATGTCCGTGCAGGTTGCTTAAAAAGGGCAACTTTTTCTTGTTAAAGAAAACCCAAACAACAAAATTTGAAAAACATTGATAGTCATACTTCCTTATTTTTTTTAAGGGTGAACCAGTGGATAGATTATCACAAAGTTTATTCTGTGGCAGGTTCACTGTCATTATTATGCAGATGTACTTTGTTAACTTCTTAAAGGAAATATGGCCTTTTCTCATGCTTTCATACATGGAATACTTATTTATCACCTTCGTACTCATTTTAAGACTGTCATGGATCATAAATTAGATCATAATTATGCACCCTGTTTTGACTTTAAAGTGTTCAAAGACTAATTCCCCTTTTTAGACATACAAGTTTTCTATGACCAATCTTCTATCCTCTATCAAGTACTGACTGTTGTCAAGGGCCCTGTTTTACTCCAACAATTATTGCTTGAATATTTGTTTTCCTGAGCTATATATAGATATGATCAGCAGAGCCCTGGGTCCGGAGTTTGGTGGTAGTATAGGGTTCCTGTTCTATGTGGCCAATGTGCTGGCATGTGCCCTATATGTGAGCGGCTTCACTGAAGGTATCTTAGAAAACTTCGGTGTTGGAGGTTAGTATGTAGCTATATAATTATGATAGAATCAAAGTTCGATATTGTGTCTTTTACAAGAAGTTTTATAAAGCACTTTCATAAGGCTATATTTGAATTTTTAGCAAGACATAGTGCCCATTTGCTAGCTGGATAGCTTCTGTAAATGAAACAATAAGTCCCTAACCCAGCTAGCATCAGTTAATGATTGACTAAGCCCAATATCCAGCTAGCTTCTGTAAATAAAAGAATAAGCCCCACATCTAGCTAGCTTCTGTAAATAAAAGAACAAGTCCCACATCCAGCTAGCTTCTGTAAATAAAAGAATAAGCCCCACATCCAGATAGCTTCTGTAAATGAAAGAATAAGCCCCACATGTAGCTAGTTTCTGTAAATGAAAGAATAAGCCTGACATCCCTTAGAAATATCCCTTACTGAACAGAAGAAAAGGTTACTTGTTTAAGCAAAACTATTACAAAATGTATTAAAGTACCTATGATACTGTTACAGGTTACTTCATGGATGATGATACAGGCCTACCTGTGAAGGGATCCTGGTGGAAATATCTGTATGCCACTATTGTACTGGTCCTATGTCTGCTAGTTTGTTTGGTGGGTGGATCCATGTTTGCTAAAACTCTGGCAGTCATTCTTGGGGTAGGTATTTCAATATTTTTATTATCTTGTCTTTGAACTTAAGGTTGCACAAAATAAATGTATGTTTCTGTTTCATCGGAATGTATAACTCCAAATGTTTGCCAGTCTTTACTTTATTTCGCAATGATACAATTTTTTTTATCCATTTGAATGGTATGATTTAAAATTGCTGTTTCGTTAGCATACTGTATAAGTGGTTCCCACCTAACTAGAGGTTTACTGGTACGAGACCCAGGTAATCCTCGCATGTATCAGTGCTATACACTGGGCATGTAAAAGAACCAAGGAATCTATTCAATGTGCTAGGGACTTGTTCAAGGATTCCCTTGTATCTCATAGCTGTCTCTAGAGGCTGCTGAGGTAAGGACCCTACTGGAAATAAGTGCTTGCACTTTCGTAGGTTATCCTTGACCGCCCGGTCTAAAGAAAATCAATCAATCAATGGTCAAGTTTGTGATGTGGAAATATTGGGGAATTTCCCGAATTGACGAAAATTGCTAAATTTCCTCTAGCATAAATATCAACCATCCTGTCATGAAATTCTACCCTTGAATAATCCGCCAATATTTTCTCATGCAAAATGTCTGGAATATTAAATTCACGAACTTTTTTACACATGAAATATCCACTTATACAGTACTTTTCAGCAAAAAACAACACACAATCTGCAAACTGGCCTTGTATAAAATTTTGTGCTCAAATTTTTAGCTCCAACTTAAAGAAAAGAAGGCGGAGCTATTGATTATGACCTACTGGGCAGCTTGGCATCGATTAACCTTGATGATTTCTTTTTACTAAAAGTCAAGGTCACTGGTCCCTGCTATAGCACAACTTAAATTGATGATGAAACCAAAGTGTAGTTTAATCAAGCACTGAGAAAATTTGCGTGCTCTTCTTTTTGGACAGCTTTTGTTTGAGTGAGACTAAAAAAAAATGTTAGATCACCAGACTAAATACCGTATTCCGATGTATAACGGACAAAGCGCTTGAATGCTAAATGCTAAAATCTTGCCTTTTCATCCAATGGAATGAACTTTAAAACATGAAATTCATCTCTTCACACTGATTTATATAATGATAATGAATGAAAAAAGTAAAAATCAGTGAAAAAAAAGCGATATTTTTCTGCTCCAACACTGTAGTGAATTATATCCCTGATAAACCTAACTTGATAATGGACTGTTCCAAATTCAAAGTAGGACAAGTCCATTATGTAAATTTATTGATTGATTTATTGGGATAATTATGTAAATTTTCAGATAACAGTGATATGTACATTGATGGTAATTATCAGTATATTTGGCCAGAATCATACTATAGCAGTTGAAGTGCCGAAAGCAAATCATTTAGCACACCATAGACATGAAAACGAAACAATTAATGGAACTCTTACATTTGACTACACGGGTCTTACTGCCAAGACATTCAGGGATAATTTATATTGTAAGTATATATTTTGTCACCTTAGAGCAATAATTGGTTAACTACTTTTAAATTACATAAAGTGTTAACGTGTTACTGCACTAAGGGGCCGATTTATCTTAATATGTGTACATGAAGTTTGCTTTATCCTTTACAATCTTTAGCCCATATATTCGAAGAATGTGGAGAGTTATTGTACTCGCCTATGGCTCAGTATCGGCGCCACACTTAGGATAAATTTTTGCATTGATTGTAAGTTGGTTTCCCCAAAAGCACGGAAGCGAATGGGTTGAAAATTCACACACTTCACATGCACTTATTTGGGAGGATTTGTTTTTGTGTATTCTTTTCACCAAGAACTGTGCATCACAGCTTGACAGACTATTTATAATATAATTTGTTTCATATAAAGAAAATATACAATGGTTATACATTAACATGTATTAGGTCATTAAAAACAAATGATATCATAAGTTGTGATGAAGTAATTTACGTTTTATTACAGCAAGCTACGAGAGAGACTATAGCACATGTAGTGATGAGAAATCTAAAGAAGGTCCTTGTACCGTGATGAGCTTTGCTACAGTGTTTGCTATATTGTTCAGCAGTGTTACAGGAATTATGAACGGGGCGAATATGTCGGGTAAATTAAGTTAGCTAACTATAAATAGATATATATTTTGGTGGATTTAGTTGAAACATTTGGTGATTCATTTTGGCTGATATGTGATGAAATCTTTATAACTTATTAACTTAACCAGTACTAGTGTTGTATTAAAGATCTTTAATGCTTTTAATGATCATTTTCATTGGCTTTTCGAAAGAAAAGTGAGAACTGTTTTACTCATCCCAACATCAGCGCCACATTTAGGTTAAGTTTTTGCACACACTTAAGTATCTCTAAAAGTCAGCAAAGGAATGGGTTGAAACTTCACACACTTATTTGAGAACATAATAGGAGGTCACTGTCAAAGGCCCATAATTCTGAATTATAGCCCTTGCTTAGTAGCTTGTAGAGTAAGGAAAGCTATTGTACTCGCCCAGGTATCAGGGTCTCTCTTTGGTTAAGTTTTTGCATGTAAGTTGGTATCTCTAAAACCCTCGAAGGGAATGGACTGAAACTTCCCACAAACCAACAAGAAATCAAAATAAATTTGTACCTGCACTTTTAATCAGTAAGTGCAACTAAAATATTGGTACGGTTTACATATGGTTTACTATTTCTGTTTCCATGTTTTCTTGTTGTTTTTTTGCAGGAGAATTGAAGGATCCAAGCAAGTCCATTCCAAAAGGGACATTGGCTGCTGTAGGGTTTACATTTGGTACATATCTAATAGAATCAATCCTCATAGGTGGATCTTGTGATAGGTAAATGAATAGAGCCGCGTCACGACAAAACCAACATAATGGGTTTGCAACCAGCATGGATCCAGACCAGCCTGAGCATCCGTGCAGTCTGATCAGGATCCATGCTGTTCGTTATCAGTTTCTCTACTTGTTATAGGGTTGGTAAGCGAACAGCATGGATCCTGATCAGACTGCGCGGATGCGCAGGCTGGTCTGGATCCATGCTGGTTGCAAACCCATTATGTTGGTTTTGTCGTGACACGGCTCAATACATTTATTATGTAAATGTAGAATTAATTTTAAAATTTGCTTACCACCTCAGATGATCCATCAATAAATGACTTTCGGACTTTGCACTCTTGCTCACCTTCATAATCTTATTCTGTGTACTAGAGGTGGTAACTATATCAAGCCTTTTTACAATTTTATGCCCCATTACTATCAACCACTGAAAATATTAAAGCAGGCTGAACTACTGATAGCTCTTGCTATAAATGCCTATTGGTTTCACGTTTTACAGTTTTGTTATGTGTATTGCATTCCAACTTAAATATTGAAATATGCATTGCAATTCATTGGCTTCTGCAATATCAATCATCAATTGCATTATTTGGAAAAAAAATATTTTGATAATATTTTGTACATAATAGATGAAATTGTGATGCACACCCAAATCACATAGCTGTATTGTATGTAAATGTATAGTTGTCATGTGATAAACTGCCCCCATAGCTGTGAAGAAACACACTGTGAGCGTACTGTAGAGCCCAGTCTTACGACCACCCCATTTTCATGACGAATCTGCTATGACAACAAGATATTTTTATGCCACCGCAGCATCTGCGATGCGGTGGCATATAGCGATTCACCTGTGTGTTTGTGTGTGTGTGTGTGTTATATAGATTATATAGTGAACTTAAAAAATCTTCTTGTGAAAAACCACTAGTCCAATTTCAACCAAACTTGGCAGGATTGTTCCTTGGGTGAAGGGCTTCCAAAGTTGTTCAAAGAATTTCATTCCATGCAGAAATCTGGTTGCCATGGCAACCAAAAGCAATTATAAGAATAAATTTAAAAAATCTTCTTGTAAAGACCCAAAAGGCCTAGAGCTTAGATATTTTGCATAAGGCATTGTCTGGTAGACCTTTAACAAGATTGTTCAAATTATAGCCCTGGGGTTAAAATTGGCCCCGCTCCGGGGGTCATTGATTTTCACTATGTACATATAGTAAAAACTTAAAATACCTTCTTGTAAAAACCCAAAAGGCCTAGAGCTTAGATATTTTGCATAAGGCATCATCTGGTAGACCCTTACCAAGATTGTTCAAATTATAGCCCTTGGGTCAAAATCGGCCCCGCCCCGGGGTCATTGATTTTCGCTATATGTACATATAGTAAAACGTAAAACACATTCTGGTAACGACCCAAAAGGCCTAGAGCTTAGATATTTTGCATAAGGCATTGTCTGGTAGACCTCTACCCAGATTGTTCAAATTATAGCCCGGGGTCAAAATCGGCCCGCCCCAAGGGTCATTGGTTTTCCTTATATGTATATAGTAAAAACTTAAAAAAAATTCTTCTAGCAATTGACAAATGCTAGAGGTTAGATATTTTGCATGAAACATTGTGTTGTAAAACTCTAGCAAGATTGTTCAAATTATATATTTGTGTACACGTAGAAAAAGCAGAAAATAAAACAAATGTTTTCTGAATGGGAGAAAGCTATAGCTTAGATATTTGACTTGAAATGTTGTTTGGTGGACCTGTATCAAGATTGTTATTAAACCCTTGGGTCAAAATTATGCCTTGCCCAAGGGAACAGTGACCTACTTTCTTGTCCTTTGATGTACAGCAATGGCATTTTGACCATGTGCACAGTTTAAGTTGTAAAATTGAACTTTGACCTAGATTTTGATGATGTGACCTACTTTCTTGTCCTTTGATGTACAGCTATGAAATTTGAACCATGCGGTGGCATAGCATTTTTCTCAAATGCAATCTTGTTCACCTTATTTCAATGGTCTTTCTATCTGAAATTGAGACCACCCCGCTGTTTAGATCATTTTTCATAAGTTGGGTTCTACTGTACATATATAGATGCTATGTGATAAACATTCTACAAAAACTGTTTTGCACTCATCACATAGGTGTTATCAATTGCCATCAGGATTTCTAAAGGATGAAGCCATCTTTACATCGAATAGTTATATATGATTTTATTTCATTTTCTCTAGAAAACTTCTGATCAACAACTATATATTCCTGCAAGACATAAATTACTGGCCATATTTTGTTCTGATTGGAATATTTGCTACAACTCTGTCTGCTGCACTGGGCAACCTGATTGGAGCTTCACGTATCTTAGAGGCACTGGCAAAAGATCAACTATTTTGTAAGTGTATATTACATATATGTTGGGTATTTTTGATGGCCATTTATATAACGTAAAAATTACTTGTATAAATTTTAGGTAAAATGTTATGGGGACTCTCTGGCTGATTGAAAAAGGCCACTGACTTTGAACCGCTTGCCCCTCGTCTCTGTAGGTTCAAATCCAATCGAATTTCCCCAAGGGTTTAAATTCTAATTATTTTTTGTAAGAAAGTCGTCAAGCTGGCAAACAGAAGGTTTATGACTTTATTTATGTGCAGGTTGGACATTGATTGCACTTGAAATAATGTTTGTTCTTTATAGGGGGTGTATGATTGTCTTCCACTATCATTAAAAGCTGGAAAATTTCCAAATGACATCAATGTATTATACATTGTTTTTATATTTTAAAAAAAAGAAAAATATTATGTTATGTTTTGTTCTAGGTGCTGCATTTAAAAAACAAGCACATCCACCATCATCAACAATAACAACAAAATATGACTTCTGTATATTTATCTTATTGCAGGGTTTGTACCAAATATTTTATTATTCCAGGGTTTGTACTAAATCCAGCAACAAAAACAACCAGGGGGGGTAATCCATATGTTGCAGTCCTTATTACATGGATTTTAGTGCAAGTAAGTATAATTATAATACTTAAACTAAATTTTCAAATTCTGTTGATTTGAACAGTCAGACATTCTTGATTCTATACATTTGACAACCTTGATTTCAGTACTTTGATAATACCATCCCTTTATGCATTCAAATTCAAAGCAGGATTGAACTAATCTAATCTAAGCTGTATAATCAAATTTTTTTTCTGATGGGTTAAATATTGCCAGTGTCGCAAAATAGAAGATATTAGCAAAAATAAAAAGTAGCTAAATATTCATAGTTTTTGTATGAATTTGATAGAACTGAAAGTATAAATTCATGAAATTATTTAATTTTACCAGGAAGTGTGAAATGCAAAATTTTTTGCCCTGCAGAAATGTCTGATTTTACAAATAACACAATATTCAGGGAGTAAAAATTAGAAATTACACAAAAAAAAAATTAAATCTTCATTATTTTAGCTGGTATTGTTAGTCGGCTCCTTGAATGCCATAGCTCCAGCTACCTCCGTGTTTTTCTTGTTGTCCTACGCCTCAACTAACCTGGCTTGTATGGCATTAGATCTTGCATCGGCCCCAAACTTCAGGTATGTGCTTGAATAATACTATTGATTTTACTGTATGAAATTTTAATAACAATGATTACTGTATCTTTTTTGGAAATTCATAGAAGAATCTTGTATTGTTAACTTTGTCATGTCATTTGACTGTAAAGATATTAATAAAACCTATAAATATAATGTTCAGATAATTCATTGTCAGGAATCAGAAATTATATACAATCTACCTCGAGTAAAGCTAGTATTACATCAGTGTTGAAGGTATCTTACTAAAATTTCGAATTAAAGCAAATTTTTTTTTTCAAATTATGTAGGTATTCACTTTGTTTTCTGTGAAATTTTCATTTAAAATGTTAAGAGTATAGCTTTTAGTCATTTGTAAATCATTTGGAAATTTTATCTGGTCACTTGCAATGATATTTTAATTATTATGATATAAGTTATTCGCTGGTTAGTTATCCAGAAATGCCAAGTTGATGGATAGACAACCCAGCAGACATTTTCACAAAAAATCTTACGATTTATCTTAAGTTTTTCACTTACGATAATCGTAAGTTATATCTTAAGTCATTTTCACAAAGCCACTTGTAAGTTAAAATTTTATCTTAAGATAAAAAATTTACTTACGATAAATCTTACGACAAAAACATCCCTAGCAACGTTCATTTGATAGTGATGTGCATGCTCTATATTTGATTCCGGTTTTAAAATCAAGTAATCAAGAGCTTGAAATATCAATTGAACACAATCAAATTTCAATAAGAACAAAAAAATGATTCAAACTGATATAATTTATATCTTGATTGAAGATAATTATATATATCTAAAAGATTCAGAAAGAAGGTCTACCATGTTATTAATAAATAAAAAGGTACCACTAGTACATGCTGGCAATGAAATCGAACTCACGAATTGTACAAATTATAAGTTTTCAATAATACTATAGTCTACAGTATAGTTCACATTATTTTAAAGTATTCATAACCCTCTCCATCGTGACATCATCAAGTCATGACGTCACAAATGTATATGTTGAAAAATAATTATACCTCAATTTGTGTTATTTATAGCATACTGTTTGCTTAATATTTAGTTGTCCTCCAACTTTTTGTTTGTTTTTATTCAGTTTAAGTAAGAGATACATGATATTTTACCCTTAAGAGAGAAAAAAATACACTTACGAACGGGAAAAACCTATCGTAAAGTTACGACAGATTTTGCACTTAAGATTTTCTTAAGATTTTTTGTGAAAAGGAGATTTATCGTAAGATTTCTCTTACGACAAAAAATTGTCGTAAGATTTTTTGTGAAAATGTCTGCAGATATGTCAGAAAAATAGTTAAAATTCAGCATAAAAACCAAACTAACAAAAATGTAACTTTAGTGCAGTAACAGGTTAACTCCTATTATATTATGTAAGTACTTACCCATAACTGCACTAAAGTGATGAAAAGTACTACTTTTAACCATATATGTTTTGTACAAAAAAAAAATATATTTCAGGCCGACGTTCAAGTACTTCAGTTGGCATACATCATTTTTGGGGTTAATCGGTTCATTGGTCATGTGTTTCCTCATTAGCTCCCTTTACTCCTCCATCGCCATCATTATAATGCTGATTCTTATCATACTGCTACATTTCCGGTCTTTACCGACCCAGTGGGGATCCATCAGTCAGGCACTCATCTTTTCATCAGGTATGTATTTATTTATACTTCTACATTTCCGGTCTCTACCAACCCAGTGGGGATCCATCAGCCAGGCACTTATCTTTTCATCAGGTATGTATTTATTTATACTTCTACATTTCCGGTCTCTACCAACCCAGTGGGGATCCATCAGCCAGGCACTTATCTTTCATCAGGTATGTATTTATTTATACTTCTACATTTCCGGTCTCTACCAACCCAGTGGGGATCCATCAGCCAGGCACTTATCTTTCATCAGGTATGTATTTATTTATACTTCTACATTTCCGGTCTCTACCAACCCAGTGGGGATCCATTCAGCCAGGCACTTATTCTTTCATCAGGTATGTATTTATTTATACTTCTACATTTCCGGTCTCTACCGATCCCAGTGGGATTCCATCAGCCAGGCACTTTATCTTTCATCAGGCATGTATTTATTTATACTTCTACATTTCCGGTCTCTACCGACCCAGTGGGGATCCATCAGCCAGGCACTTATCTTTCATGAGGCATGTATTTATTTATACTTCTACATTTCCGGTCTCTACCGACCCAGTGGGGATCCATCAGTCAGGCACTTATCTTTCATCAGGCAAGTGTTTATTTAAACTCCTACATTTCCGGTCCCTACCGACCCAGTGGGGATACATCAGTCAGGCACTTATCTTTCATCAGGTATGTATTTATTTATACTTCTACATTTCCGGTCCCTACCGACCCAGTGGGGATCCATCAGTCAGGCACTTATCTTTCATCAGGCAAAGTGTTTATTTATACTTCTACATTTCGGGTCTCTACCAACCCAGTGGGGATCCATCAGTCAGGCACTTATCTTTCATCAGGTATGTATTTATTTATACTTCTACATTTCCGGTCTCTACCAACCCAGTGGGGATCCATCAGTCAGGCACTTATCTTTCATCAGGTATGTATTTATTTATACTTCTACATTTCCGGTCTCTACCAACCCAGTGGGGATCCATCAGTCAGGCACTTATCTTTCATGAGGCATGTATTTATTTATACTTCTACATTTCCGGTCCCTACCGACCCAGTGGGGATCAATTAGTCATGCACTTATCTTTCATCAGGCAAGTGTTTATTTATACTCTTACCAGGTACATTTCCAGTCCTTACCGACCCAGTGGGGATCCATCAGTCAAGCACTTATCTTTCATCAGGCAAGTATAAAAATTATGTTTCTTATTGTATTACTACTATACTGGTTGGGGACCACCAAAACCGGACAACCACCAAATCCGGACGGCCCCGAAAATGCTTAATTTAGTATTTTCTTTGTTCAGTGGTTGTCAGTCACATTTTTATCAACAATAAATGCATGTTTCTTCTAAAATTAAGTAAATAAATTTATTTCATTCTCCGTAAATGGTAATATTTTAATGTCTATTTCAAGAATGTTGATGTTGAAATTGGGGGGTCAAGAAAGCAATGCCTGACCTCATATACCAGCTATAATCATTTGCAGAGTAAACAATAGAATATCCAAAACTTCAGCATTTGTTGCTGAAATATTGTATATCATGTTAAAAATCAAATATCAAAACACCCATGCTTTTTTCTGAATTAAATCACGTCATGTACATATCTGTCCGGACACATGGTACTGTAGTGTAGACAATTTAGGTAATTTTGATACCCACCTTGTCAAGCCTCAGATATAAGATTTAATACAATCAGAAATAAACAAACTAGTTTGTTAGTTAGGAGTAGAACCTAGCTGAACTGTGTCAAAAAAGTTTATCTTTAGGTTAAAAATTATGAAACCTGTACGGAAAAATGTTCAAAAAGTGTCCGGTTGATGGTCCTTGACCAGTATTTCTGTTCCATAATGACCGAGTGGGGATGCATTAGGCACGTGTTGTCCCTTTATAATCTATCAGTCAGGCTGTTATCTGAAAATTATATTGCTTATTATATTGCTATATTTCTGGTCTCTAAAGACCAAGTGCTGGTGCTGATATTTCATCAGGCAATTTTTAAAATTATACCACTACACTTCTGTTCGCTTGTGACCCAGTTGCGAATCGTTAACCACCTGTCATTTACTGAAATAATATTGCTAAATAAATGGTCACATTATGATCCAGTGTGGACCCATGAGCATGAGCTTATTTTTGGTAAAGATCTATGCAAAAGTAGTAATCTTTGATGTTGGAAATATCTTTTCAGTCAAATCAATAATTGTCAATGTGACCAGGAGTTTTGATAATTTAAAAAGCACTTGTAGTTAAGTATTGAATATTAATATTGTAAATATAATCTTTAGAAATGCGTCAGTTTGTAAGGGACTGGTTAAGAAAATGATTTTCTTTCTTTCAGGTAAGAAAGTACTTGCTCATGCTAGACATTCGTAAATCCCATGTAAAATATTGGCGTCCACAGATCTTACTAATGGTTGCGAAGGTGAGACAGTCGGCTGAACTAATTGATTTCATAAATGACATCAAGAAAGGAGGTTTGTACATAATAGGACATGTTCGAGTAGGGACTTTAGACGATTATCCAGAGAAAGATCCCTTGCTGGAAGAAAATCCAAAATGGCTGAAGTTGGTGGATAAACTACGCATAAAAGCCTTTGTTGAGTTAACACTGTCTCAGAATGTACGTGACGGTTTTCACCACCTTGTTAGAATGTCCGGTTTAGGTGGCATGAAACCGAACACAGTTTGCCTTGGTTTCTATGACAACAGTCTCCCAACCGATTCATTGACGAATAGGCCAATAAGAAAGAAAGGTTTATTTAAATCGAGGGACACTCAACAGTTTCTAGAAATTGGTGAACAGTTTGGGGGAATTCGAAAAAATGATAAGAAAGATTTAACAGCGAAAGAATACGTAAAAATAATTTCCGATACTCTGAAAATGTCTAAAAACGTCATGCTGTGCCGTCATTTCAATCAGCTGGACAAGGGTGCTCTCTTTAACATGAGGGGGATTCTATACATCGACGTTTGGCCAGTGAACTTTTTCCGTCCCGAGACAGCTAGTTATTTCGATAACACATGCCTTTTCCTGCTGCAGTTAGCCACTGTGATCAACATGGTCCCTGGATGGAAGTCTAAAACGTGTTTACGAGTGTTTCTATTTGTAAACAATAATACTGAGAATTCCACAGTGAAGGAACAAAAATTAGAGACCTATTTAAGACAACTTCGAATCATGGCCAAAATTCAGATAATTTCTTGGGAAAGTATTTCCCAAGAGCTTTTGGGCAGGGATATGTTTGACATTAGCGTGAATTATCCGGAGTCAAGAATGCAGGAATATAAAGAAATGGGCAATGAGTTTGTCAAGGCTGTCAATGAAAAAATCAAATCTAATTCAACCCGCACAGCTCTAACATTCTTATACTTGCCCCTCCCACCTTCAGGAGGCGGGGAGGAGGTGTATATGAGACAACTTGACGAGTTGTCCGACAGTCTACCGCCAACGGTTTTTGTACATGGTTTACATCCGGTTACATCAACTACTCTATGATCTACCGGAAGACTGATCTTGTGTATATGTAGTTATAGAAATAATTTACCGCCAAAGTGCTGTACATCCTGAGTTGATGTATCATTGAAATAACCTCAAAGTGCTGCACAGTGTACATTGGGAGTTCATTTACCATAAAATCCACATTAACTGTTAAAAGATTTTACCGACAGTGTAGTCCTGTCAATTCAATTTCCAAGATTTATTTGTTAATTTATGTGCTAGATATTTATTAATAACAAATAACTGAGCAGGGTTTAAAAAATGTCTTTTGTACACAAAGATGAATAATTATTTCTGCATCCATTCAAAGGATCAAGGGTGTCAATTATCAAAGAATTTGACTCACAACAATTTTGGAGCAGTACCTTTAGATGCAGAAATCATGATCACAAAGTGGAAAAATACTGCAATTTTTGCTGACTCTTACATTTTTATTCATTTTCATAATTATATAAATCAGTGTGTCAAGATGAATTAGACGTCTTACAGTGCGTTTCAGCAACTGAAAATGCAAATGTGATATTTTACATTTAATCATTCAAGCGCATTATCCAGTTTATACAGGAATACAGTATTTAGTGTGGCGCTCCAACACTTATTTTAGTCTCACTCATTATGAAATGTAAACCAAAAACTTAACAGTAACCAGAATAGAATTATTAAGTTTTTCTTAGTAAGCATAAAAATCATAATTTCACAAATTGATACACATTTTATTTTTTTGTTTACTGAATTTCAAATATGCTGTAAATATATCACACATATTCAAGCCAGCTGTTCATTTTTGCTTCAATATAATACTGAAAACTGATAAAAACTTGAAAATTTAGTACTAATTTTTTTCAAGGATTTAACTGTAAAGCAGCACACCTCCAGATTCATGCTAGGTTTTCATGAAAACTGTAAATATTAAAGAAAGTAATTTAGTCAGTGCATACGGCACTTACAATCAAAAAGAGGTTCAAAATATGAAAAAATAGAGCTTACTGCATTAAGCATGCCATAGAAATATGGTGATTAATACATTTTTGTACTGCAAAACCAGTCATTAATGGCACATAACATGTAAATTATTACTTGAATTTTGAATCGTTTTACTTAGTACATTTTTACCAAGTTTGATTTTCTTGAAATAATTTGACTCATCTGGAGGCATGCAGCTCTAATGGAACTGAAAATGTACAGAAAAGACATTATTTACTGCATTAGAGTTTTCATATGGCTTGAAATGTCACATATCAATATGGGTCATTCATGTTAGTTACCAGTCATGAATATTTATGTAGGATTTATTTCCCTTGTTTACAATCAGGGTTTTTGTCAAGTAAAAAAAAATCACTGTTATGAATATGTTACAGTAATCTGGTCCATAATGTAAAGTCTGTGTCATAACTTGTAAAGCTTTGTGAAAGAGGCAATTTGTTTGAAGTGTGCAATATTGTAGTGCTTTCTTGTATTTCATACTCATTCTTCACCCTTTAACCTCCTGATCTTGTGTAATGGATTTGCCCTGCTTTATATTTGGAACAGTCCTTAAGGGATTTCAATATTATCCGTTTGGGTTCCAGCAGGTCAAGGGTTCTATTGTGAAGTCAATCTGTCTGTCATACCTGAAAAATATGTAAATGTAATATTATTTTTTGTGATAAATAAATATACATTTGTGTTCTTTAGTTATAAAAATGTACCATAATTGAATATATTTAACGAGTTGAATATATTATATCATGCAAGCTTCTATATAAATGAATGTACATTTGTATTTGTCAAACATGTCAAATGATATAGTTTTAGTGATAGAACCAATAAAATGAAATATTCATTTTTATCACATACCCGTGCCATTTTTTGCGACATAAAAACGGTATTGGATGGCCTTGCATATATTTTGATGTGACATCATTTGCATTATACAAACATAGTGTAATGACGCTCTAAATTTTAGGGTTACACTATAGGCCCATCATTGAAATATGGTTCTATTTCACTTTAAACACTCCTTATTTTGGGTATGTGATAAAAAGTGAAATATGTTTTTTATATAGTTTGTTGAATATCAATGTTCCTTATTTTTGAAAGCGATCAAATAAAAAATGTGATACATTCTTTTAAGTTTGAAACTTATGTTCATGAAATTCAGATATTCAACATGTATGTGTTTTTATATGAATATTCGTTTCAAGTGAAAAGTGGGTATTTAAAGAAATATTTGTTCGAATGAAACAAAGTGTTGTTTTTTTTCACAGCTTTTTTGATGTATTTTTTGTAGGTTATATTTTGTTAAATATTTGTTAGTGAACTATTGCGTACAGTATGTATAAAAGTCAGTTTGTTTTCATGTACATGTTTCTGTAGATGATGTCTTTGATTCCATGTATGTTTGTTAACATTTTCACTTAGTTGAAGAGTCCATAGACCGGTTGTCTTTTTCTTGCATTTATATAATGTTTTAAGTTTAATATTTAACATTCCTGAAATTAAAATACAGTTTTCAGTACATGATAAATTCTTATTTTGTTAAATTATTCATTTTTTTTGCATAGTTTTTTTTACCAATTTCAACTGAAATTATGTTCATGTAATATAGATTTTGACCTTGAAAATTGCAATAATCATGATATTAACTGGTGCAAGGAGGTAAAAATATTAACTGATGCATGAGAAGGTAATTATATTAACTAATGTATTAGGATGTAATAATATTTACTGATGCATTAGGAGGTAATAATATTTACTGATGCATTAGGTGGTAATAATATTTACTGATGCATTAGGAAGTAATAATAATTACTGATGCATTAAGAGGTTATAATATTTACTGATGCATTAGGAGGTAAAAATATTAACTGATGCATTAGGAGGTAATAATATTAACTGGTGCATTAGGAAGTAATAATATTTACTGATGCATTAAGAGGTAATAATATTTACTGATGCATTAGGAGGTAAAAATATTAACTGATGCATTAGGAGGTACTAATATTAACTTATGAATTAGTTGGTTATAATATTAACTGATGCATTAGTTGGTAATAATATTAAATGGTGCATTAGGAGGTAATAATATTAATTGATGCATAAGGACAGGAGATATTATATTTACTGGTGCATTAGAAGATAATATTATGATATTGACTGGTCATTAGGAGATAATATTTGAGATAATGATTTTATCTTTCGCATTAGGAGATACTATTAAAAGGTAATATCACTAGGAGATAAGAATAGGAGATAATGAATTAACTGGTGCTTTAGAAAATAATATTTGAGATCACAGTAACTGATGTATTAGGAGATAATCTTAAATATAGTAACTGGTGCAATAGGAGGAACATTTAAAATGATATAAAGTCATGTATAATGAGAAAAAATTTGAGATAATGAAATTAGCTAATGCATTAGAAGATGTTTGAGATAATATGAAGTAGTGCATTATGAGATGATATTTAACTGATCTCATTACATAATTTTTGAGATAATAGATATGAAGGTAAAAATTATTATTATATAAATTATGTGATATGTAAGTGTTATCTTTTACTGTTAACCTTAGTGCAATTCTGTGGCTTTTCTCAAGATAGGGACCATATTATTTTTTTTCTGATACATTATATACATGTATATTGATATCTTGTACATAGTTATGTAATTATTATATGTCATTTATATTATTAAATTACTTTACTTACATAAAAGCCTCCTCGCTTAAACATATTTTGTTTATATTTTGACACTACACACCCGCCCAACCCCCACTTATCAAACCATTTTTTACTGGTTATTGACAAGTGATCTAGCAATCTTTAAATGCGGGTGGTGGTTTTGTTGGTTGTTTTCACTCCAGATCACAGGTGTAAGCCAAATTAAATTTTCCAGAGCACAGTTCAGCCACTGCATTGTTCCTGGACAGGCTGTCAAGCAGTTTACCAATACTAGTTGCCTTCACTTTCACAATGATCTGAAACTTCTGTACATACCAGAGCATAAGTACAGTGCGAATGACCGTAGAAAAGATTTCATGATCAATCGCAACGAAAGTGGCCTGCGCCATTTTGGAATTAAAACCTGGTCGCCCGATTCAGTCAAACACTCTACCTATTGAGCTAACTGGACGACTATTTTAAATGTAGCAATCTGTTAAATAAATTTATAAAGAAACTGTTAATTTCATGTCAAAATGATTTATAAATATGACCTGCCAGCTGTTCTGCCTGTCTTACACTTGTCCACTTGGGTAGATGTTTGTGTTGGTATAAATGAAAATAAATTTAAATTATACCCCAACCTGGCACATTGACTGTACTTGACTGGTCAGTCTTGAGCTCGAGTCTATTATGAAGAAGCTGCTTACGTCTTTAATGGATTATTGTAGGACAATGCTTAAGACAGCAGATCATACCAATCAGGGCTATGGAGTCCATAGAAGAAGTAGTATGATTCAGCAACAATATTCAGACTAATGTTTTTTTTTTTTGGTTGGTTTTACATTGCACCAACACATTATAGGTCATATGGTGCCTTTCCAGTTTTACTAGTGGAAAAAGACCTCAGGTGCCCATCTGTACATCATTTCAGGCACAAACGGGCACCTAAGTAAAACCATCAACATTCTGTAAAGCTAGCTGGATAGCTTTATCAAATGTGGAATCTGAAGACGCTGCTCGAACCTTCTATGCTGAGAGGAAAGTGGTTTGAAGTAAATGACCTTAACCACCCGACCACAGGCACCCTTAGTAAGTTGTAGGTTTTGCAAAGTGTCTGAAAACCATATATCAAAAACGTCTACATGTAGTTTCAAAGCAATGATAATCTTCATTTATAAATGTGATATTAAGTGAAAAAACCATCAAGTATTATGTCCAGGCAATGTCAAGTATGACTGACCCGTTATTATTGTTCCAGATGGTTTAACTGAAAATTAAGGTAAAACATGTAAAACCTGGCACTAATAAACCTCGGTCAGTAATTCACACATGCTTTGGATTCTGAAGATATTTATGCAAGAATAAAAGTATGCAAACCGTATACAAGAAAGTGATATAAATTCTTGAGTGACATCTGAATGAAAATGAAACTCCACCATTTTGTAAGTAAACTTTAATAAATATATGCAAGTATATCTTATATAACTGTATCACAGTGATGTAGTCAAAATAGCTTAATCATGTACAATTTAGTACTAAAATAATATCTGCAAAATATTGCACACAATAAACAAAAACAAAATATTATGTTCTTAGGCTTTTGGACCTCAGTGGAGCTCATTTATTTTTCCACCATAAATTACTGGCCTAAATAGCCTGAGTCATGTTAATTAAGCATTACTATCACTGCAGTGCAGACCAAGAAATACTCACAAATCCATGCCATCGATCATTTACTGCACTGTTCAGTCAGTGCATAGGGACTATTTTATTATGTTGTATATGTATTTTGAAATTTTCCCCAAAAATGATGAATGGTTTTGACCTGGCAGACAGAAAGATGGACAAGTCGATTTAAGGTATTCAGCATGATTTAAAGAATATTTCATGGAATATGCCACATTTTATGACAATATGATGTAAATTCATAGTCAAACCCAAGACAAATACAGCCGCATAGTAAATGTCCTTTCTCATATCTTAAAACATAAATTGAGCCGCGTCATGACAAAACCAACATAATGGGTTTGCGACCAGCATGGATCTAATCAGCCTGCGCATCCGCGCAGTCTGATCAGGATTCATGCTGTTCTCTTACAAACCGTATAACAAGTAGAGAAACTGATAGCAAACAGCATGGATCGTGATCAGACTGCGCAGATGCGCAGGCTGGTCTGGATCCATGCTGGTCGCAAACCCACTATGTTGGTTTTGTTGTGACGCGGCTCAAACATTATCTTGTGATTTAATATATTCTAATATGTAACCATAGTAAATGGTATACCATTTCTCTGTGAAAATTCAATGCATTCTAATCTGTATCCTCGTATACAATTTTACAGTAAATATTCAACATATCCTAATCTGTATCCTCAGTTAATGGTATACGATTATAAGGTACAGTTATTTGAAACTGAGCGGTAATCTCTTCAATGGTTCTTCCTTTAGTTTCTGGTACTTTAAACAATGTAAATATCCAAAAAATCGCCAGAAATACAACAAATGGTATGAATGAGTATGCTTTTATAGATTCCTGAAAAAGAAAGACAAAATAAGGAAAAAAGGAATATTATATGAGTTTCTTCAATATACTTAAATAGTTATGTAATTATGCTATTATAGTGCATTGTTAGAAGTTTAATGATCTTATTATCACTTTGAATGCAATAACATGATAAATGCACAAATAAAATTCTTGCACCAAGAATATATAGTGCAAAAATTTATCACACTTATTTATTGACTGAAAACGAAGAAATCTTACATGCTATATCAGTTAAATGGTAGAATACAAAACTTTTCCTTATTTTTTATACTGTTTTGCTTTCCAGGAAATTTTCATACAAATGTAGTGTAAACATATGTCAGGATGGGGAAAATAAATACAATTCTTATACAGTTTTCTAAGTTTATAACAAGTATTTCGGCAACAACAGTGTCTAGTGAGTTAATAATACTGGATATAAATACATACCAACTTACAAGTTTGGATAACAATGTCGTTTGTAAGAATGTTTGCTGTATTTGAAATTTGGCGGTTTTAAAACTTCATTTACATTACTTGGAGGTCAAGACCGAAGTGACAACATTGGTTGGATTCCGACTTTTATAAGGTTCGATGTTTGAAATCCACCAATGAAACAACAGAAATCCGGAAATCCTCCAATGGACAGACGGCCGGATTTCTGAATCTGAAATCTTGGATTTCAATGGCGGCCATATTGAAATCTCATATAAAATCTACATACGAAAATCATTAATATACAGAAACATGTAGTGAATATTTAAGGATTTCTGACCTTAATCAATCATAAACTTTACATAAATTAGGTTCTTGAATTGAATTTGACTGAAATTGATATTAACAATAAGAAATCTTCAATATAAAATATGAAGTGACAGATTTCAAAGATGTCAGGCATTCGACGTCTGCTACACAAAAATGTAAAGAGAAAATCAGTTATCTGCTATATATTAAAGGTAAGTTTAACAATTTTATCAGCTTAAATTGCAAAGTCAATAAGTGTTAATACAGTGTTCCTTCAGATCAATCAGGTAAGTGAATCTTGTTATTGTAGAAGTCAACAAATTATGGAGCTATAGGATTTCACAATGTCACTTGGATTTCATTAAAAGTTCTGTTGTAAGTACCTTTCAGAATAATGCTAGAATGTCAGATCCTTACACACCCCCTCCCTAAGTCTTTAAGACTGATATTCCCTGAATTTTTTATACTGTCCGAAACTTCTGCTGTTCTGTAATTATTATTACTTTTTGTGATTATAGTATATGAAAAGTTTATTTAATCAGATAATGTAAATGTCCTCAGTCTTATTGTAGTTTTTATGTCATGCTTAATTATTTTATTCAATTCCTAGGTGTTGATTCTTCAGATGCGGAAATGTCAAGATTTTATTCAGATGCGAATTTTAACATCAGCAATTGTTTCAATATATCTTCAATTCTTTATAGTGTGATGCTGCTTCAAGCTGATACATATATGTGTCTTACCCAAGTTTTGAACTATTTTCTTTAAGCTTCAAAGATGTTTCTAATAGTAACCCTAGATAGATTCTCGCGTGGTAACCCGTGTGCTCGGAAAGCAAATAACAGTGTATACTTATAAACAATAAAGCATACATTCATACACAATTACTTTAGATTAAATACTAACATATCTCCTAGTCTATTTTAAAGCATTGAACAAATTTCTGATAGTCTTCTTATGCTGGGTACTGTTTTTCTAAACCCAATATCTACCAGTCATTAAGTTTCCCCCATAGAATACAGCCAGCTTTCACTTTATAAGAATCAACACACACGTTAAGACCAGAACTCTCATGGCCATTAACACACGTGACATCATCCTAATGAAGTCACAAAGGTCATCTTATCGTAATCCCTGGGTGATTCAGGCCAGTATTACCGTGTCCCGCTTTCCATTCCTCCAAAATTAATTTTATCATCCGTGAAAGGTGTGTTTATCTATGGTCATTCTTAATACACTTTTTAGCATAGTAGGTATTCTTTTCTTTTGTTCTGCCATCTGAGATATGCATGTATTAGGTTTCACGTGGCTAACCATGCCTTACTTTTCCAATTCTAGAAATATAATATAGGTCACCTATTGAAAGTGCAAGTTCCAACGTCAACTTTTTTGTTTGATTACTGTAGTTTGTTTCCAATTCACTTGAGTGCATGACGAGTCATTTAAAAGCAACACCAATTACTATTTGAAGAAGAATTTGCTTTGTAATTAGATTAAAAGTAATTAAAAACTGGCAACATAAAAGTCTTTGTTTGGTACCTCTAAAAAAAACCCACATTGATGTTTGTACTATTTCGGATACAATAACTTAAAAAGCAGAACAATTATCTGAATGTGTACCTGTCCATTGTTGGATATTACCATCTAAAAATATTAAGTCTCTGATTTTCTGGTATCAGTTGTTTTTCACATTTTTTTCATTAAAAGTCTTGGTCAATGATGCCTTGGGAATGTGACGTTTTTGCTACTTGTAACCCAAAACACTTTCATATGTTTGTATAATGCTGACAGCATGATCTATAGTACTACAGTTTTTTCCGATGCACTTATACTGAAGCTCAGGACACAGGTTATTGTACAATTGATCTAAAGCCATTCGCTCCTGTGCATTGTTAACTCATATCAGAATATGCTTTGCGTGCAAGTTCGGAAGAGAGAGCATCTGCAAAAGACCGCAATAGATTCTGTTGAACCTCGTTTTTTTTTGCTTTCAAGAGAAGATACCCCACACCTGGAATGTATCATACTTTGTTAGTAAATCTATTTCGCAGGGCCTCAACCAGGCTGCGATAAGCTTGATTTAGTGTCAGTAGGAAGTCTTGAAAATAAAAACTTGGGCTCTTCCCGTCAGACAAGACCTTAAGGGCTAAATTCATGCTATGTAAGTCCCAGCATCCTAAATTCAGCATTTTTTCAAAAATGATCTATGAATTCTTTTAAAAAAATTTTCATCTCCAACTAAATGATTTAAGTTTAATGTTTGGCCCTCTTGGCAACATTTTCCTGGAAAGTCCATTACGTCTGTCATGGTGTTTTCGTCACTTTGATGGTCTACCCCTTGAAGGGGACTTCGTTCCTGACCTGCAAGCGGCTCTTCATCATTTGTGTCATACTCATCGAATGGAGAATCAGCTCTTTCAGTTTCAATATGAAGATGGTGGCGCTTCATCACCTTGCCTTTCATCATTCAAAGCTCTGTTGTTATTATTCTGAAAACAAAATTCTATTTCAGAATCTGAAGAGTCTCCCATAATTTATGCGTTAATCCAATGGTAAATACTGTTTAAATCCCGATTTACTGTTAGTTATAGATATACAAGTACAGTTTTTATTCAAGGAATAAAATAATGTTGTTGTGAGTTCATTTTGTATGTTTCTTCACAAAATAAAATGTTCTTCACCAGTTGAAAATGTTAAATTTTTTTTTCTTATGGATGGATGGATGGATGAGATGCACTTGACTGGTCCGTTTTATAGGATGGTAAATAATTTAGACCATCCCATTACTTCTGACACCATTGTAAACATATGTCAGGATGGGGAAAAAAATACAATTCTTATACAAGTTTTCTAAGTTTATAACAAGTATTTCGGCAAAACAAGTGTCTAGTGAGTTAATAATACTGGATATAAATACATACCAACTTACAAGTTTGGATAACAATGTCGTTTGTAAGAATGTTTGCTGTATTTGAAATTTGGCGGTTTTAAAACTTCATTTACATTACTTGGAGGTCAAGACCGAAGTGACAACATTTTTTTTTTTTTAATGCGTTTATTTAAGGTCGCCGCCGGAAAGCCCATATGGGCGACCGTACACTCAAGTCGGGTCATCCTAGAGCGTCCCGCCGAGACAATCGTACGATTTTTTTTTCCAGCTTTATTGGTGGAGGAAGACCCCAGGTGGCCCCTCCGGCATATTTTTCAGGCACACGAGCGGGCCCTTAATCAATCATAAACTTTACATAAATTAGGTTCTTGAATTGAATTTGACTGAAATTGATATTAACAATAAGAAATCTTCAATATAAAATATGAAGTGACAGATTTCAAAGATGTCAGGCATTCGACGTCTGCTACACACAAAAATGTAAAGAGAAAATCAGTTATCTTGCTATATATTAAAGGTAAGTTTAACAATTTTATCAGCTTAAATTGCAAAGTCAATAAGTGTTAATACAGTGTTCCTTCAGATCAATCAGGTAAGTGAATCTTGTTATTGTAGAAGTCAACAAATTATGGAGCTATAGGATTTCACAATGTCACTTGGATTTCATTAAAAGTTCTGTTGTAAGTACCTTTCAGAATAATGCTAGAATGTCAGATCCTTACAGTAGTTTATATACTGAGTTTTTTCCACTAAGATGACGCTATGGGAGGAATGACCAAGTGATTGTTTATCAATAATTTATACATCAATGAAGCTCATCCGAATAAGCGTTTTTATATTTTTATATTGTTTTGAATTTGAACTTTTCATAAGGGGTTTTCATATCGGAGTTGTATAACAAACAACCAATTAGTTCATCCATGTTCCTAAACCATATGCACATCTTAAATGACAAGGGTCATAACTTTGGCATCTATACTATAAAAAATATGTATTAATTTTGCTTCAAACCATCATACTTATTTGGACAAATTATTTATTTTTGATAGACAAATAAATTGATTTTATCATACCTGTAGAAATGGGTAAAATAGACCAACACAGAAATTAGCTGACCAATTGAACAGTACCCCTATACTGACTACAGCAGGTCTAGGTCCTTGATCAAATAACTCAGCTGTGAAAAACCATGGTATAGCCCCTGAAGTAAATATATATTAAAATTTCATAATCTATTCACTGTAACTTTGTTTGTCTTGTTCTTATGCCAATTTAACAATATTTTTGTCATATCTACACTGTCTACACTGTGTAAGTCCCACTTCACCAGCTTCGCTATGAAATAACTAACTCATTGTAAACTTGAGACCAATTTCTCTGAAAGTAACGACCCACAAATCTCACAATGAGTTCTAAAATCTGCGCAGTGAAAAAATGACTCAATTGTTTGAATCAATGAAAATGAAATTTTTCGCTTAAAAAACCCCATGGCTTTACCTGAGTGACGCCCTCTGAACCCCAAAAAGGGGGTTTTTTAAAAAAACCCTTTTTAAAATTTTAAATTTTTTGTTTTTTTTTTTAATTTTTTTTTTTTTTTTTTTTCCAAAAAAAATTTTTTTTTAAAATTTTTGGGCCCAAAAGGGTTTTTTAAAAAAAAAAAAATTTTTAAAAACCCCAAAAAAAGGGGGGGGAAAAATTTTAAATTTTTTTTTTTAAAAAAACCCCCCAAAGGTTTATTAAAGGGCCCCCAAAATTTTTAAAAAAGAAAAAATTTTTTTTTTTTTTAAAAAATTTTTTTTGGGGGACCAAAAAAAAAAAAAAAAAAAGGGGCCCCCCAAAAAAAAAAAAAAAAAAAAAAAATTTAAAAAAAAAAAAGCCCCCAAAAATTTTAAATTTTTTTTTAAAAAAAAAAAAAAATTAACCAAAGGGGTTTTAAAAATTTTAAAAAAGGCCGGAAAAATTTTTAAAAAAAAAAAAAAAAAAAAAAAACCAACTTTTTTTTTTAAAAAAAAAAAATTTTTTTTTTAAAAAAAAAAAAAAAAAAGGGGCAAAAAAAGGTTTTTTTTTGGGGGGGGGAAAAAAAAAAAAAATTTTCCCCCTTTTTAAAAACCCCTTTTTTTAAAAATTTTTTTTTTAAAAAAAAAAAATTTTTTTTTTTAAAAAATTTTTGGCCAAAAAAAAAAAATTTTAAAAAAAAAAATTTTTAAAAAAAACCGGGGGAAAAAATTTTTAAAATTTTTTTTTTAAAAGGTTTTTTTCCTTCCCCCTTTTTTTTTTTTTTTTTATTAAAATTTTTTTAAAAAAAAAAAAAATTTAAAAAAAAAAAATTTTAAAAAAAAATAAAAGGGGGGGGGTCCCCTTTTCTTTGGGTTTTTTTCCCTTTTTTTCCCCGGGGGGGAACAAAAATTTTTAAAAAAAAAAAATTCCCAAAAAATTTTTAAAAAAAAAAATTTTTTGGTTTTTTTTTTTTTTTTTTATTAAAAAAAAAATTAAAATTTTTTTTTTTTGGGAAAAAAAAAAAAAATTTTTGGAAAAAAAAAAAAAACCCCCCAAAAAAAATTTAGGTAAAAAATTTACCAGTTCTTGTGCACTGCCCACGTTTACAATCGGGGTTTATTCAAGTAAAAAAATCACTTGTTTATGAATATTATTTAAAGTTTTATTGGTCCATTAATTGTTAAAGTTCTTGTGTCATAACTTTGTAAAGTCTGTGTTCATTTGTAAAGCTGTAAAGGGCAATTTGTTAGAAAGTGTTTGCAATATTGTTAGTGCTTTTTGTAATTGGATACTTCATTCTTCACCTTTAACCTCCCGAACTTGTGTAATGGGTTTTGTCCTGCTTTTATTAATTTTTGAACAGTCCATTCATGGTTTTAGGGACTTCAATATTAAAAAAATACAAAAAATTGGGACTTACAAGCAGTATAGGAGCCCTGGGTCGGGGACTGTACTGCATGTATAAGCTTGGCCCCTGGCTTTTTTACCACGTTCCAAAGACTTATCAGTTTTGGGGTTCCCAGGCAGGGTTAAGGGTTCTATTTGTGAAGTCAATCAGTTTGTTCATACCCTGAAATTATTTGGGTTATTATGTAAATTATTATTTTTCTGATAAAAAATTAAAATGTATTATAAATTTTGTTTTCTTTCTTTATTAAAAAAAGTACCAAAAAATTGGGAAAGTATTGAACAAGTTTGATAAAATTAAATATTATGCAAGCTCTTCTTATGGTAAATGAAATGTATTTGTCAAATTTGAACTATAGTTTTAGTGATAGAACCAATAAAATGAAATATTCATTTTTATCACATACCCATGTCAATGTTGCGACTCCATAAAAACGGTATTGAATGGCGACGTGACATCACTTGCGTTATACCAACATATATATAGTGTAATGACACTCTTAATTTTAGGGTTACACTGTATACGTAGGCGCATCATTGAAATATGATTCTGTGTTCACTTTAAACACTCCTTATTTTGGGAATGTGATAAAAAGTGAAATAAGTTTTTTTTTATATGGTTTCTTAAATATCAATGTTCATAAGAGTAATAATTCTGAAAGCGATCAAATCAAAAACATGATACACTCTTTGAAGTTGAATACTTGTATTCATGAAAGTCAGATATATATATTTGTTTTTATATGAATATTTGTTTCAAGTGAAATATGCGTATCAAACATATATGTGTTTGAATGAAACAAAAAGTGTTGTTTTTTTCATAGCTTTTTTGGTGCATTTTTTGTAGATAATATTTTGTTAAAATATTTGTTAGTGAACTATTATGTAAGTGAAATAGTCAATTTGTTTTCATGTACATGTTTCTGTCGATGATGTCTTTGATTCCATTTAAGTTTGTTAACATTTTCGCTTAGTTGAATCCGTAGGCAGGTTGTTTTTTTTTTATTGCATTTATATAATTTTTTAAGCTTACTATTTAACATTCCTGAAATTAAAATACATTTTTCAGTACTTGATAAATTCTTATTTTGTTAAATTATTCATTTTTTGCATAACATTTTTTACCAATTTCAACTAAAATTATGTACATGTTATATAAATTTTGCCCTTGAAAATATTAATTGATGCATAAGGACAGGAGATATAATATTTACTGGTGCATTAGAAGATAATATTATGATATTGACTGGTCATTTTAGGAGATAATATTTGAGATAATGATTTAATCTTTTGCATAAGGAGATATTATTAAAAGGTAACATCACTAGGAATTCAGAATATGAGATAATGAATTAACTTGTGCTTAAGAAAATAATAATTGAGATCACAGTAACTGAATTATTTAGGAGATAATCTTAAATATAGTAACTGGGTGCAAAATAGGAGGAACATTTTTAAAATGATATAAAGTCATGTATAATGAGGGAAAAAATTTGAGATAATGAAATTAGCTAATGAATTAGAAGATGTTTGAGATAATATGGAGTAGTGCATTACGAGATTGATTATTTAACTGATCTCATTACATAATTTTTGAGATAAAAATATGAATGTAAAAATCATTATTATATAAATAATGTGAATATGTAAGTGTTATCTTTTTACTGTTAACCTTAGTGCAATTCTGTGGGCTTTTCTCCAAGATAGGGACATATTATTTTTTTTTCTGATACATTATATGCATGTATTATTGATATCTTGTACATAGTTATGTAATTATTATATGTCATTTATATTATTAAAAATTACCTTTACTTAAAAAAAAGCCTCATCGCTTAAAACATATTTTGTTTATATGTTGACATTATACACCCGCCCACCCCCACTTATCAAAAACCATTTCTATACTGGTTATTGACAGTGATATAGCAATCTTTAAAATGCGGGTGTTGGTTTTGTTTGGTAGTTTTCACTCAAGATCACAGGTGGTAAGCCCACATTACATTTTCCAGAGCAACAGTTCAGCCAGCACATTGTTCCTGGGCAAGCTTGTCAAGCAGTTTACCAGTACTAGTTGCCTTCACTTTCACAAGGATATGAAACTTCTGTACATACCAGAGCAGAGGTACAGTGCGAATGACCGTAGAAAGGACTGGGCTGCTGAAGACGCTGCTCGAACCTTCTGTGGTGAGAGGAAAGTGGTTTGAAGTAAATGACCTTAACCACCCGACCACAGGCACCCTTAGTAAGTTGCAGGTTTTGCAAAGTGTCTGAAAACCATAATACAAAAATGTCTAGTTTCAAAGGAATGATTATCTTCATTTATAAGTGGCAAAACCATCAAGTATTATGTCTAGGCAATGGCAAGTACAACTGACCCATTATTAATTTATTATTCTTCAAGTTAGTTGAACTGAAAATTAAAAGCTGAAACTTGGCACTAATAAACCTTGGCCAGTAATCCACACACGCTTGGGTTTCTGAAGATATTTTTGCAAGAATAAAAGTACATGTATGCAAACACTTCATAAGAAGGCGATATAAATTCTTAACAAACATTTGAATGAAAATGAAACTCCGCCATTTTGTAAGTAAACTTTAATAAATATATGCAAGTATATCTTATAATATAACTGTATCACAGTGATGTAGTCAGCATAGCACATAATGTAGTACTTTAATATTTAATATCTTTCCCCAAAAAAATTGCACACAAAACCAAAAAAAAAAACTGTTCAAAAAAATCCCGAAATAAAATAAAAAAAAATATGAAAAAAAAAGAGGGAGTGGGAAAACCCCAAAAGGGCCCGACAAAAAGTGCTTTTAGAAAATTTTTTACATATTTTACAGATGAATTTCAGTATTTAAAATTTTGCACCCCGTATTTTTCCCTGGGGTCAGGAAAAAATCTGGGGGTTAAAAATTGGTTGATTTTCACTTCTAGTTTAAAAAGATAGAATTATCTGTTAACTTTTTACATATTTTACAGAAAATGCAAGAAAAATAATTGCGTTTAAATTATAATTACTGTATGTAGTTTTTTTTCAAGTCAAACTTACATTATTACAATCAAAGACTTCAAAGACCCTACATCATTTCAGGCACAATTCTGCATGGGAGTAGATCTCTATGACCTATATTTATGTAGCGGGGAACCCAAATTTTTTACATGAAAAAAAATTTTAAATGTCCCCCCTTTTTAAAAACTTTTTTTGGCTTTGTTCTTTGTATTTAGATTTTAGAAAGCAACCCCTAATAGTATTTTCTAAATGTATTATGAAATTTTAAATTTCCCCAGGGAAACTTTTTTTTCCACAATTTAGAAGTTTTCAAAAACCCCATTTGTCTTTTTTTTGGGAAAAAATGTATAAAACAGTAAACTTCACTTATAACAATATTGCATGCAACGATATACCATTTATAATAATGCTGTTGCAGGAGTCCCAACTCGTTTTCAAATTGGTTGCCTCTGGGATATAACGATGTTCAAATATAATAATATAAGATCGGAGGCCCCTAGCTTGGGATTCAGGTGTTGATATTTTTGCTTATTCACAACATACACGCTATTTAATACTTGTTTGTGTTTTTGATAATGGCGATTTGCCGTAAGAGGCAGATAGAAATTGACAGACTGGTCCCCTGAATAGCGTTATAAACAAAGTTTACTGTAAGTTCAGATCTTAAAAACAATTTAAGAGCATAAAATTCCAATGAAATTAAACATGTATAGTACAACTTCGGCAGAGTGACACCCTTTGAGAGACACAGGTTTTGGTTGTTGTTGAAAGGTTTTGATATAGAAAGGCTATTGAATTTTATTGAAAAGTCTTACTTTTGGAGGAATTAACACTGTTGTTATAAAGAGGTTATTGCTCAGAAAAGGGAGCTGCTCTGCGGAGGTTGGACTATAATTCAACCTGTCACATCATACATTTTGTAGTTCAAACTCAAAAATATTGCATGATCTTTATCAAACCATGACATAAACATAATAAACATATAAGTTAAACACTAATATAAAAGTCATGACACAATATTAAGATTAAAATATTAATCTTAAAAAAAACTTACAAATAGAAAATATAAATGACTGAGATTTATATTACAGAAATTTATCTGCCTGAAATATGAAAGGGACACCGCTGAGGTTTTTGACAATACAGGACTGGAAATATTTTTCCTATTTGCCTACCATTTTTTTAAGGACTGGACCAATAACTTATATGGAAATGCCCAGAATCATTATATATATATATATTGTGCAAAATGACCACAAAAACTAAATGTGTTATTACTTTTGTGTCAAATCAGGACAAGAATCACATAAAAATTTAATGTTCAATTAAATTCCGATTACATTTCTTAATTATCTTTTTCATGATTTCACCATATTATTTGCCCCAATTGATCTAAGTAAACTTTTCAAAAATTATGTTCTTAGGCTTTTGGACCTCAGTGGAACTCATTTTATTTTTTCCACCATAAATTACTGGCCTAAATAGCTTGAGTCATGTTACTTAATCATTACTATCACCCTCAAAACCTATACTCCCTAAAATTTGTTTGTGGAAGTTAAATGACTGCAAAAACATATTTTAAGTTATCATTTCATTATGATTCTACCCATGCTAGTGCAGTGCAGACCAAGAAATGCCCAGAAATCCATGCCATCTGATCATTTACTGCACTGTTCAGTCAGTGCATAGGGACTATTTTATTATGTTGTATATGCATTTTGAAATTTTCCCCAAAAATGATGAATGGTTTTGACCTGGCAGACAGAAAGATGGACAAGTCGATTTAAGGTATTCAGCATGATTTAAAGAATATTTCATGGAATATGCCACATTTTATGACAATATGATGTAAATTCATAGTCAAACCCAAGACAAATACAGCCGCATAGCAAATGTCCTTTCTCTTATCTTAAAACATAAATTGAGCCACGTCATGACAAAACCAACATAATGGGTTCGCGACCAGCATGGATCAAGACCAGCCTGCGCATCCGCGCAGTCTGATCAGGATTCATGCTGTTCTCTTACAAACCGTATAACAAGTAGAGAAACTGATCGCAAACAGCATGGATCCTGATCAGACTGCACAGATGCGCAGGCTGGTCTGGATCCATGCTGGTCGCAAACCCACTATGTTGGTTCTGTTGTTACGCGGCTCAAATATCATCTTGTGATTTAATATATTCTAATCTGTAACCTTAGTAAAAGGTATACCATTTCTCTGTAAAAATTCAATGCATTCTAATCTGTATCCTGGTATACAATTTTACAGTAAAGATTCAACATATCCTAATCTGTATCCTCGGTTAATGGTATACGATTATATGGTACAGTTATTTGAAACTGAGCGGTAATCTCTTCAATGGTTCTTCCTTTAGTTTCCGGTACCTCAAACAGTGTAAATATCCAGAAAATCGCCAGAAATACAACAAATGGTATGAATGAGTATGCTTTTATAGATTCCTGAAAAATAAAGACAAAATAAGGAAAAAAGTAATATTATATGAGTTTCTGCAATATACTTAAATAGTAATGTAAATATGCTATTATAGTGCATTGTTAGAAGTTTAATGATATTATTGTCACTTTGAATGCAATATCATGATAAATGCACCCATAAAGTTCTTGCAAGAAGGAAATATAGTGCAAAAATGTATCACAATGATTTCTTGACTGAAAATGAAGAAATCTTACATGCTATTTCAGTTAAATGGTAGAATACAAAACCTTTCCTTATTTTTTTTATTTTTTTTTTGCTTTCCAGAAAATTTTCATACAAATGTATATATTGAGTTTTTTTTCACTAAGGTGACACTATGGGAAGAATCACCAAGTGATTGTTTATCAATAATCTATACATCAATGAAACACATCTGAATTAGCATTTTTTTTATTTTTCTCTTGTTTTGAATTTGAACTTTTAATAAGGGGTTTTCATATCGGAGTTGTATAACAAGAGAACCAACTAGTCTGTGCAGGGACACAGACAGTAAATTCAATAATAGTTTAAGTTTGAACTTTAAAACATTCAAGTTCAAATAAATTAATTCTGCCAAGTTCTTTATAAAATTAATGATAGTATCATAAAATTCAACTGTACATGTGAACATAAAATGCAAAAGGAGATACCTTAAACACTCCAATGTCCAGATTTTGGATTATTGTCATTGTGTTGTAACATTTTCCAACATAAATCCTTAATGAAGTCACTTGAAATTTCAAATCCATGTTCCTTAACCATATGCACATCTTAATTAAGTGGCAAGAGTCATAACTTCGGCATCTGTACTTTATAAAAACATGGATTAATTTTTCTCCAAGCCTTCAATTTTACTTGGTCTATGTTACAGAAAAATAAATTGATTTTATCTTATCTGTAAAAATGGGTAAAACAGACCAACACAGAAATTAGCTGACCAGTTAAACAGTACCCCTATACTGACTGCAGCAGGTCTAGGTCCTTGAGCAAATAACTCAGCTGTGAAAAACCATGGTATAGCCCCTGAAGTATATATATATATATCAAAATTTAATAATCCATTCACTTACTTTGTCAGGTTTAATGCCTACTTTAACACTTTTTTTTTGAAATATCTCCAGTGTAAGTCCACTTAACCTGCTTTCCTACTAGATTGCTCAGTCCAATTTGTGTTTAATTTTTATAACAAAAAAAAATTTGACATTTTAGCATTGCTATAAAAAAATTACAATACAATTTCCTTACATTTTAATGCTTTCATAGATTTTAAGTTTGACCTGCGCAATACAGCTTACAACACATTACATAAAATCCTGCGTTACCAAAAATGATGAGTCTTTGCCACCAATATAAATGCAGGTCAGTCTCACCAGTCTCTTGACTGTTGGTAGCATTAATTTTTTTGACTGGATTTCACGTTGTACCGACGCAGTAGAAGTCATATGGTGACTTTCCAGCTTTAATGTTCATTATACTTTTTTTATGATGTGAGATCTAAAATTTTCTAATTATTGTTTCTATAAATGTTATTAAGTGACCTACCTGGGCCAGACGCAAAGAAGATGATGTACAATACTACGGCTAGGACACAAATCACACCAACCCATACATGTCCAGCATCATATTGCTGGAATAAAACAATATAACAATGTCCTAAATATTTAAAATATATACCTACATACATTACTGTGAATTCACACAATTTCGTGGTCATTTTTGTGATTTGTAAAATTCTTGGACTGTGTTTTTTTTCCAAAATTTAAATTAAAAAAGTTAAATTTAAGTATGGTATGGGGGATGATATGGCAGGCAGGCATGACATGGGGTAAATTTTTGGTATGATTGAATTTTTTTATTTTATGTATTTTATGTATTTGTTTTTGTATATGGATTATGTATGGTATGTATGTCCCCGTCGTCCCGTTTTTTTTATGGTAAATTTTGGTTTTTTGAATTTGAAAATTTGGTGGGCCCTTCAAAGTTTTCCAATATAGGACTTTGGCATTAAATTTTGAAAACAAAATTAGAGAATTCCAGTTTGAAAGCTTATGAGCAATAATTGAGGCTCACTTCTACTGGATTTTTTGAAATCAATATATATAAATCTGAATTTAAAGAGGTGATTTTTTGTACTCTCTTATCCTGTATAAGGTCTTCCTATTGGATAAATGAGGGTTTAATAGGACTTTTCAATTTTGGACAACCATGGACCAAAAAAAAAAAAATAATAATTTGGATATTTGCACAGGGGTCATTTTTAAATTGTCCTAAATCAAAAACAACAAAGGGGGCTTTATATATACCTTGTATATGTACACCTCTTGCTTTGTGAGTGGAAATAAAGTAAGTTATATTTTTTCAGTAAAATATTTTCTTATATGGTATATTGATTTCAATAGCATAATGTTAAACCAGCCCTATATAAACTCTTTATATACCTATATAAAGTTAAACAATTTAGTATTGAACTTGGATAAACTTTAGATAATGTTTCACCAGATAAAGTTACACTGTGTGCAAAGAGGTATAAGGGAACTTTTGTTAAGTTAAACCCAAAGTAGGACAAATCATTTATACATTATTTCGAAACAGGAGAGGATTTATATCAATGAAAAAAAAAATATAATGTAGAAATTGATATTTTTCTAGGAGTACAATGTAGGAGATTTTTAAGGCTTTCAGTTATCTTAGTTATAGCGTACATCAATGTTTAGATTTAAAATAAGTGTGAAAGAAACAGAGACAATTTTATCGATTTTACAATGTAAATAGATCAACTAACAAAGGTAGTCGGGGGAAAAAGACAAAATGGCTACAGGTCAACAAATTGATACGGATATTCTCTCGGATGAAATATTTGATGTATTATGTTCAATGTGTAGAAATGAAGGCAGGAACACTGAAGGTGAAAAATACTGTGTAGATTGTCACGATTATTTCTGTGTTAGTTGTGTCAAAGTTCACAGTAAAGTGCCTGTATTAGCTGGTCACAAGGTATTGGATAAATCTCAAGTTAAGTCAGGAACCAGTAAAGCTATACCGAGGGCACCAGCAGAGAGATGTGACAGACACAGTCATAAACACATTGATATGTACTGTAAGAACCATGATAATGTTGGCTGTTCTACATGTATGGCAGTTGATCACAGGTAAACTATAGTATTTAAACAAAGATATTTTTTAAATAAGTATATGGAATGTTTAGTAGGTACTTTACGTAATATTCTTAGACTATCTTAAATATATAACACTAAATAATATCAACTCCCACGTCATCTCATAGCCTCTTAAACTGTTTAGCCTTATTTTTCAGATTATGTAAGGATACATTCTACATACCAGAATTTATCCAAAACAATACTTACCAAGTTGAATCGAGAGACATTCAAACAAAACTTAAGGAAATAACCAAGACCCTTGAAAAACAAGCTGATAGATTTAAACAGGATAAACAAAAGCTGTTAAAGAGGAAAGCAGAAATACTGGCTGATATCAGAAAATTTAGACAAGAAATCAATGACCAACTTGACAAGCTGGAGGAAAGTTCTATTGATGAGATAGAAAGTAAAGTCAACTGTCTTGAAGACAAAATTGAAAACAGTTTAAAACAGCTACAAGCATATAAGTCCAGGATTAGATCAGCTAATGATAAGTTAACATCTACAAACACAAGTCATTCTGAAGTGTTTGTTAATGTGAAGATGGGAGAAGATGCTGCAAATGTTGCCAACAAATATATGGAGCATGCCAAAAAAAAAAAAAGTACAATAGAAGACATAGAGTTTCAACCTGACAGAACAATTCTTACACAGTTAGAACAAAAGAAGACCATAGGCACACTATCAGAGAAACCTGCAAAGACTGCTGACAGTTTATTTCAGATGAAAGGAAATCAATCATATAATGTAAAAGTTAAGTCGGATAAAGATGATTGTAATATCCGCAGTGCCTGCTGTATGGAAGATGGTACAATAATTCTAACTGATTACAACAACAAGAAGCTTAAAAGGTTACACCGTTACAACTATACAGTCACAGATTTCTGTGATCTACCTGGAGGTCCATGGGAAGTGTGTATGATCAATAACACACAAGTAGCAGTAACTATTCCATCAAAACAGGAAGTTCATTTCATTTCTCTAGAAAGAAATATGAAAACAACAAACAAGATTAACACTGATTTTAAATGTTTTGGTCTTGCATATGTGAACAATAATTTATATTTCTCAGATGGTGTCACATCAGTATATATGTATACATTGTCTGGTAGAAAACTTAAACAGTTCAGTAAGGATCAAACAGGACAAAAATTGTTACGTAACATATGCAGTTTAGCTGTCAATAAGGATGCTACTAGGATTTATGTTGCTGACTACTATAATGGACTGATAGTGCTGGACAACAATGGTCAGGTTATTACATCATTTAGTGATAGGCAATTAAAAAAGGCTACATGTTGTTATCTCACTGAAACAGGTAGTGTGCTGGTATCTGGATTTGACTCCAAAAATGTTTTACAGTTGACACGTGATGGTGAGCTGATAGGAGAGGTTATAAAAGCTGATAGTGAAAAATGGGATATTACATCAGTCTGTTGTAATCAACAAATGACGAAGATGTGTATTAGTAGATATCCAGATGACAACATTGAAGTGTTTGACATCTAATCAGTAAAACAAATGATTCACAAAAGAAAAATAAACATGTTTTTAAATATTTATATGTCTTTCTCTCAAAATGTACGCAAAGAGTATGACGTGTTTTATTTATTATAGGTAATCATTTCTTTGAGAAGTCCCATTTTTGAATGCATCTGGTTTAATTGTTGTTTGTTATATTACAAAAAAACTACTTAACTGTTTGAACAATATGAAAAAAATAATATCATGTGAGTATTTGGCAAGCATAGAGGTGTTTAGTGTAACGAGTTCTATAAATTTAGAAATATATACAAACTATTTTTTTTATTCATTACATGCCAAAAATAAAAATGGTATAGTATTACAGTAAAAAAGAGTCTTTCTTTTCATCGATGCACATATACATGTAGTGCAATGCTAATATTTAGCCTATTTTGATGTTTAAATAACACAATGATATCATGTTACATTGTAGTTACACTAGTGTAATATTCATTTACATTTAATGACTTTTTTATACCTCTGTGCATGAATGAAATAAAATTATATTCTTAAATCACCTTTAGTCATTACCTCAACCCCAGATTGCACTAAGTCGGATTCATACAAAAAACAAATATGTAAGATAAAAGTGAATAAATGATGGCTTTAAAGCAGAACGCCCCAAAAGATAACAGAAAAACTACTGTCCTACAAATATGTCAAAAAACCTGGTTGAAATAAATCGCAGTGACACTTTAAAATGTTAATAGTTTAACATTTTTGCTCTGAAAACATAGTGCGCCCCCACCCCCAATGGGATATTTCTTCGGGATTCTTTCATCCATTTTAACTTAGAGTGCTATGTGATGATACAGGACAATATCGCGACCTGTGATCCGGAACACATGGAATCAGAATCATATCGAACATAGAGGGAAACAAATAAATTACTTTGGGTTTGTTATTTGTAATATTTTGTGATTCTAAAAGTTATACTTGATTAATCGTATAATATATTGAATGACCAATACTAGTATATCAATTAAAACTTTAGCTTGAAATATGATTAGGGCCAGCACATTAACACACATTTATGTATGACCCTGGGCGTACTTGATTCGGGATTTTTTTGAACCTCTAGACTGTGACACTTGACTATGCTGAATAATTTTGTAAGTAAAGGAGTAGATTATACAAAGAAGAACAAGGGAAATATTGTTGCAAAATACGCCCGTCTAAAGCTTTTGATGAAAATGTAGGCATTATAGATATGCATAGTATTTAGCTCTGTATGTGGTCTTGACCTTTGAACTGGATAATGTATGAAGCAATACATTTAATAATGGTGAACATTTCTATAAAGTATCATAACAAGAGGGCAAAGATGGCCCTAAATAGCTCACCTGAGTCGGAATGTTTGTTAATTTGGGTTTTTGATCAACACATTAGAAGATGTTTCATGCTAAATATCTAAGCTCTAGTTCATTGGGTTTTTAAAAGAAGATTTATATTTTACGTTTTTTCTATATACATGTAAGGAAAATCAATGAACCCCACGACCGGCTTATTTGATCCCGGGCTTTTATTTGAACAAACTTTGAAAAAAAATTCACTAGAAGATGTTTATGCTTAATATCTAAGCTCTAGCTCTTTGGGAGTTTTAAAAGAAGCATTTTTTAGTGTTTTCTACATGTTTATACATATAAAGAAAATCAATGACTCGACACCATATTATCTAAAATTTTGACCCCAGGGCATTTATTTGAACAAACTTGGTTGACACTCATTAGAAGATGTTTTATGCCAAATATCTAAGCTCTAGCTCTTTGCGTTTCTTAAAAGAAGATATTTTAAGTTGTTTCTTTTGCAGAGTTTGCATGGAATTGAAATTTTTGAACAATTTTTAAAGCTGACCACTAAAGAACATTCCTGTGAAGTTTGGATGAAATTGGCTCCGCAGTTTATGAGGAGATGTCGTTTAGAGCAAACAATTACAACAGGCGGACGATGGACAGACGCCTAACAAAAACAAGAGGTCCAAGAGGGTCCTAGATCGCTCACCTGACCCATCAAACTTGACGAGTTGTCCGACAGTCTACCGCTAACGGTTTTTGTACATGGTTTACATCCGGTTACATCAACTACTCTATGATCTATTTAAATACTGATCTCGTATATATGTTGTTACAGAAATAATTATTTCTGCATCCATTCAAAAGGTCAAATATGTGTATTATAAAAGAATTTAACTAACTACAGTGTTGGAGCAGTACCTCTAAACTTGCAGAAATCACATTGAAGAAAATATTGCTTTTTTGCTGATCCTTACATTTTTTTTATTTTCGTATATAAAACAGGGTGAGGCGATGAATTAGACGTCATAAATGTGTTTTGGCAAGTGAAATTGCGATATTTTAGCATTTAATCGTCCGAGTGGATTATCAGTATATACAGGAATACAGTATTTGATGGGTGCTCCACACTCATTTTAGTCTCACCAATTATGGAATGTAAACCAAAGTCTTAACAGTAACCAGAATAGAATTATTAAGTTTTTCTTAGTAAACATAAAAATCACAAGAGCTGTCAGTAGGACAGCATGCTCGACTATTCTAAGTGCTTGATAGTAAAAGAGCCTTGATAATGTTAAATTTTTTAAGTTCACAAAAGGGCTCATTTTTTTTTATAAATTCACGTTATAGGCCTTAGAAAGAGTCTTATTATACAGTATTGGCTTGACTATTCGGAGGGTAATGTCACAAGGGTGTATTATAATACTAATTACCTATGAATACATAAATTTGACAGAAAAGGTACAAAGGCTTGTTATTAAGATGTTTTATCAAGTAAATCACTGCTTAATAATTATGAATGCATAAAATTGTCCCAAAAAAGGCACAAACCCTTCAGTAGTTATTGAGATAACAGCTTACAAGCAAAACTTTACCATGAATTTCTAAGTTGAAAAAGGGGAGAAAAATCAGCCTAAATGCAAGATAGAATTATGGATCTTTGTCAGTGACCTACAATTATGACCCTAAATGCATATGTGAAGTTTTAAATTAATATCTTTAATAGTTATTGAGATATATAAAACTTGCATGTAAACATTAATCAAGAGACTAAGTAGAAAAGGGGATATGAATCAGCCTTAATGCAATACAGTTATGGAACTTGGTCAGTGACATACAATTATGACCCTCCAATTATGACTCTAAGTGCATGGGTTAAGTTTCAAGTAAATATCTTTGAAGACCTTTAACCTTTAACCAAAATTTCTAAGTTTCAAAGGGGCAAATAATTCTGCAAATATTGCAGGCAGAGTTATGCAATTTTGCAAACTGATGTACATTGTTACTATAAAAAAGTATTTTAAATTTCAATTGAATATCTCAAGCAATAATTGAGATATTTGACTTTACAAAAAAAAACTTTAACCAAAATTTCTAAGTTCCAAAGAGGCATAATTCTGTCAATATTGTTGGCAGAGTTATCGAACTAGTCAATCTGATGAACCTTTTTACTATATATAAGTATTGTAAGTTTCAATTGAATATCTAAAGCAATAATTGAGATATTTGACATTACAAAAAACTTTAACAAAAATTTCTAAGTTAAAAAGGGGCATAATTCTGTCAATATTGAAGGCAGAGTTATCCAATTTGTCAATCTGATGTACCTTATTACTATAAATAAGTATTGTACGTTTCAATTGAATATCTCAAGCAATAATTGAGATATTTGACTTAACAAAACACTTTAACCAAAATTTCTAAGTTAAAAAGGGGCATAATTCTGTCAATATTGTAGGCAGAGTTATCCAACTTGTCAATCTGATGTACCTTGTTACTATAAATAAGTATTGTAAGTTTCAATTGAATATCTCAAGTAATAATTGAGATATTTGACTTTACAAAAAACTTTAACCAACGCAGACGCCGACGCGGACGCTAACGCCGACGCCGGGGCGACTACAATAGCTCTCATATTCTTCGAATAGTCGAGCTAATAATACCATTAAATTTATATACATTTTTTTGTTCTCTGAATTTCAGTTATGCTGTAAATATACCACACTTATTCAAGTCGTTCTGATAATGCTGCTAAGTGTTAAATAGTTGACAATTTGTCAGGACTTGACCTTAAAACAGCACACCTCAAGGCTCATGCTAATTAAATTTTCAAGAAAGTAATTTACACACTGCAAACGGCACAAACAATTCATGTAAATTACCAAAAAGAGGCTCAAAATATGCAAAAATAGCCCTTACTGCTTTAGTAACACAGTAGAGAGACGGTGATAAATATTTTTTGTTCTGCAAAACCAATTATTAATGGCACATAACATGTAAATTATTACTTGAGTCTTGAATTGTTTTATTTCCTTAAAGGTTAGTACATTGTACAATTTTACCAAGAATGATTTTTCTTTCATCTTGAGGCATGCAGCTTTAATAGAACTGAATATGTTTAGACAAGTCATTATTTAATGCATTAGAGTTTTCATATGGCTTGAAATTTCACATATCTATATGGGTCGTTCATTTCAGTTACCAGTCATGAATATTTATGTCGGATTTATTTCCTTGTGTACAGTCAAGTAAAAAATACTGTTAGGAATATATTACAGGGAATTGGGCCACAACGTAAAGTCTGTATCATAACTTGTAAAGCTTTGTAAAAGAGGCAATTTGTTTGAAATGTGCAATATTGTAGTGCTTTCTTGTATTGGATACTCATTCTTAACCTTTAACCTTCTGAACTAGTGTAATGGATTTGCCCTGCTTTATATTTGGAACAGTCCATTCATGGTTTAAGGGATTTCAATATAAATTTATAAAAAAAGAGCTACCAACATTATAGAGCTTGGTCGGACTAAACAGCATAAGAAGGCTAACCTGGCTTTTTACACGTTCCAAAGACTTTTCAGTTTGGGTTCCAGCAGGTTAAGGGTTCTATTGTGAAGTCAATCAGTCTGTCTTACCTGAAAAATATGTAAATGTAATATTATTTTTTGTGATAAATAAATATACATTTGTGTTCTTTATTTATAAAAATGTACCATAATTGAATATATTGAACGAGTTGAATATATTATATCATGCAAGCTTCTATATAAATGAATGTACATTTGTATTTGTCAAATGATATAGTTTTAGTGATAGAACCAATAAAATGAAATATTCATTTTTATCACATACCCGTGCCATTTTTTGCGAAATAAAAACGGTATTGGATGGATTTGCATATATTTTGATGTGACATCATTTGCATTATACAAACATAGTGTAATGACGCTCTAATTGTAGGGTTACACTGTAGGAGCATCATTGAAATATGATTCTATTTCACTTTAAACACTCCTTATTTTGGGTACCTGATAATAAGTTTTTTTATATGGTTTCTTGATCATCAATGTTCATTAGAGTAATAATTCTTAAAGCGATCAAATCAAAAACATGATAAATTCTTTGAAGTTGAATATTTATATTCATGACAGTCAGGTATATTTGTTTTTTTATATGAATGAAATATGCGTGTTAGAGAAATGTGTTCGAATGAAACAAAAAGTGTTGTTTTTTCATAGCTATTTTGATGTATTTTGTGTTGATAATATTTCGTTGAAATATTTGTTAGTGAACAATTATGTAAGTGAAATAGTAGATTTGTTTTCATGTACATGTTTCTGTAGATGATGTCTTTGATTCCGTGTATGTTTGTTAACATTTTTGCTTAGTTAAATCTGTAGGCAGGTTGTTTTTTTATTGCATTTATACAATTTATTAAGCTTAATATTAAACATTCCTGAAATAAAAATATAGTTTTCAGTACATGATTAATTATTTTTGATAAATTATTCATTTTTTGCAGCATTTTTTTTAACAGTGACATCTGAAATAATGTACATGTAATATAGATTTTGACCTTTAAAATTGCAATAATCATGATATTAACTGGTGCAAGGAGGTAAAAAAAATTATCTGATGCATGAGAAGGTAATTATTTTAACTAATGTACTAGTATTAGGAGGTAATTAATATTAACTGATGCATTTGGAGGTAATAATATTAACTGGTGCATTAGGAAGTAATAATATTTACTGATGCATTAGGAGGTACTAAATATTAACTGATGAATTAGTTGGTTATAATTTTAACTGATGCATTAGTTGGTAATAATATTAAATGGTGCATTAGGAGGTAATAATATTAACTGATGTATAAGGACATGAGATATATTAAATGGTGCATCAAAAGATAATATTATGATATTATCTGGTGTAAAAGGAGATAGTATTTGAGATAATTATTTTAACTTTCACATTAGGAGATAATATTAAAAGATAATAATATCAACTTGTGCATTAGGAGATAATTGTTGGAGATAATGATATTAACTGGTGCTTTAGAAGAAAATATTTGAAATCACAGTAACTGGTGCATTAGGAGATAATCTTTGAGGTAAATATATCAACTGGTGCAATAGGAGGAACATTTAAAATGATATAAAGTCAGGTATAATGAGAAAAAAATTGAGATAATGAAATTAGTTAATGCATTAGAAGATGTTTGAGATATCATGTCATATGGTGCCTTTCTAGCTTTACTAGTGGAAGAAGACCTCGGGTGACCCTCTGTACATCATATCAGACACAAACAGGCACCTGAATAAAACAATCAACATTCTGTAAAGCTAGCTGGATAGTTGTATCACATGTGGAATCTGAAGACGCTGCTCGAATCTTCTGTGGTGAGCGGAGAGTGGTTTGAAGTCAATGACCTTAACCACTTGACTATGGATACCCCAAGTTACAGATTTTCCAAAGTGTCTGAAAACCATAAAACAAAAACGTCTAGTTTCAAAGGAATGATTATCTTCATTTATAAATGTGATATTAAGTGACAAAAACCATCAAGTATTATGTCCAGGCAATGGCAAGTACGACTGACCCAGTATTATTCTTGCACTTAGTAGAACTGAAAACTTGCACTCATAAACCTTGGACAGTAATGCACACATTCTTGGAATTCTGAAATTATTTTACAAGAATAACAGTATGTAAACCTTATACTGTATGAGAAGTGATATAAATTCTTGAGTGACATCAGAATGAAAATGAAACTCCAACATTTTGTAAGTAAACTTTAATAAATATATGCAAGTATATCTTATAATATAACTGTATCACAGTGATCTAGTCAAAATAGCACATACATGTATGTACTCAAATAATATCTGCAAAATATTGCACACAAAACAAAAACAAACTGTTCAAACAATCAGAATAACATAAAATAATATGATACAGTATAGACAGTGAAATCTAAGGTCAGCACAAATTTTGCTTAAACTATTTACATATTCTACCGTAGTAATATTTCAGTACGAGGGATGATCAAAAATAAACCGGACTGTGACTGTCAATTGAAGAATTTTCAACGTATCACTTATTGTTATATATCACACTTAATCGGAAAACAATACCTGTAAACTGATGCTATATTTAATCTGATAACGCAAAATGCTTGTCCGTAACAGCGAATTCAAAAACCATGGTAACGCACACCCACCGGCGCAGTGCATAAATTCGCCTTGACATAAGGCGCTTTTAAGGCGCTTTATGCTGCGTCTATTTTACAATATGGCACATTTAGATTTCAAAATACGCCAAAACGTCATGAACCATATCTTTGACGTTAAAAATGACTTCATTTCAACCATATTTATATTTGCAATCACAATTCAAACGTCACTTGTTAAAGAAATACTCGCGTTAAAACTATGTCGTCGGAATGTCTCGAAAATCGATCAATAAGAAAAAACTGTCAAAAGTAAGACGAGAAACTGTTTAAAACGTAGAAAAAGATTATGGCTATCAAGGGAAAAGTTCAAGGAAGCCACAGTATATTTTTGATTAGCATAAAGGATTACGAAAGGGTAATAGAGAAATAGAAAACAAGTAAGGGAGAGACAGAAAAAAGAAACTTTCAAGACGTTGGTGACGTCAAACGCCAAGACGTTGAAAAATGACGGTCGACTGACTGCGGACATTGTCAACAATGTTCGACAGTAGCAACGGGACGGTGCAGTCAACTCTAAGAATTTTAAAATGATAATAGTTATAATGCATTAATTACATATATTGTATTTTTGGTTTACAATTGTATCAATTATTTTCTCATTTTACGCAGTAGTCTAATGGAGAAATTGTGTCACTGTTCAAGATCGACTATGCGTTTTATTTATTTTAAAAAAATGACAATTTTGTTCATAGTTGTATTATTCTCTTCTTATTTTTTTCGTATGTATGATACATTATCATTCAGCAACATTACTTTACATTATTTGTAATACATAATATAGTTTATTGTATGTGCGATTTTTCAAACAATAAAGTTACAGAAGGAAAGAACGGAAGTTTGCGTAGTTACAGGTGCTCTTTATCATCATCCATTCTACTACAATACAATATGATACCAACTTATACAGTGATATATATAGGCAGTGGATCCGCCGCATCAACAACATGACTGTACCACGTATTGGCCTACTCCGTGAATGAGTAAAAGCTGCTCCGTTAATAAGGACAATACGCTTGTGACGTCGTTAACGTCAATTTTAAAGTTATACCGTGCGCCGTGTTGCTTTACATGTGCATGCCAATAACTGCATAACTGTTTTCTTTGTTATTATTTCTTGTTGGTATTTTTTGTATAATTCAGGGAATACATTCCGATTTATTTTCCGTGCATTTTTATGTAAATTCATTTAACAGGTAAAGAACCATTTACAAAGTCCAGTTAATTTTTGATCATCCCTCGTATAAATCATGCACCAGTCAATTTCAACAAGAACAAATTCTGTGTTAATTCAATGCTGATTGGAAAGTTCTCATATGTTACAGAGATTTAAAACGCTGCCATAGATGCTTATATATCAGGGGTATGTGGGGTATGTTTTTTTTATTAATTATCCACAGTAGCAATTTATTCACAATCACAAGTATCAACCTTATTTGTCTTTTCTTTGGACAATAATGAAGTGTATACAGTAAACTCCACTTATAATGAAATTGTTTATAACGACATGCCACTTATGACGCTGTTGCCTGGGACCCGCACTTGTTTTCAAATTGATTGCCTCTGGGATATAACGATGTTCAAATATAAGGATTAAAATCGGCGGTCCCCTGAATATCCTTATAAGCAGAGTTTACAGTATGTCAAACTAAAAAAAAGAAAGAAACTAAGCTTAAATACCAATGAAATTAAACATGTATAGTACATCCTCGGCAGAGCAACACCCTTTTGCAAACAGAGATTTGGTTGTTGTTGAAAGGTTTTGTTTGACAGATTAAATTTATTGAAAAGTCTTACGTTGGGAATAATTAAAACTGTTGTTGTAAAGAGACAATTGCTCTGCGGAGGTTGGGCTATAATTCAACCTTTCACATCACATAATATGTAGTTGAACTCAAAAAAATAACATGAGCTTTATCAAACCAAGACATAAACATACCAGTTAACACTAATATTAAAGTCATGACACAATGTTAAGGTTAATAAAAAAACACCTTAAAAATAGAAAATATAAATGACTGAGATTTATATTACAGAAATTTATCTGCCTGAAATATGAAAGGGACACCACTGAGGTTTTCAATTTTGACAATACTGGAAATATTTTTCCATATTTGCCTGCCATTTTTTTAAGGACTGGACCAATAACTTATATGCAAAGTCCCAGAATAATCATTAATATTGTGCAAAATGATCACAAAAACTAAATGAGCTGACAAAACCAACATAGTGCGTTTGCGACCAGCATGGATCCAGACCGGCCTGCGCATCCGCGCAGTCTGATTAGGATCCATACTGTTCGCTTACCAACTCTATTACAAGTGGAGAAACTGACAGCGAACAGCATGGATCGATCTGATTAGACTGCGCGGATGCACAGGCTGGTCTGGATCCATGCTGGTCGCAAACGCACTATGTTGGTTTTGTCGTGACATAGCTCAAATGTGTTATCACTTTTGTCTCAAATCAGGACAAGAATCACATAAAAATTTAATGTTCAATTAAATTCTGATTACATTTCTTAATTATCTTTTTCATGATTACACAATATTATTTGCCCCAATCTAAGTTAACCTATCAAAATTTATATTCTTGGGCTTTTAGACCTCAGTGGAGCTCCTTTATTTTTGCCACCATAAATAACTGGCCTAAATAGCTTGAGTCATGTTACTTTTAAGCATTATTATCACCATCAAAACCTCTACTACCTATAATTTGTTTGTGGAAGTTAAATGACTGCAAAAAACATATTTAAGTTATTATTTCATTATGATTCTACCCATTCTAGTGCAATGCAGACCAAGAAATGCCCACAAATCCATGCCATATGATCATTCACTGCACTGTTCAGTCAGTTCATAGTAACTTCTTAATCATGTTGTATTTTGAAATTTCTTCTAAAAATGATGAATGGTTTTGTCGAGACAGAAAGATGGACAAGTCCATTTAAGGTATTAAGCATGATTTAAAAAAAAAGAACATTTGTTCAAGGATAGTCAAACCATGAAATTCCAAAAACAAAATCATGCTTTCATAATTCTTACATATAAATATATACAATTACATGTAGAAAGACCAGCCCCCCCCCCCTGCAATTCCCCACCCCATAACAAAAATCGTAGATAAAATGACATGTTAATATGATGTAAATTCACAGTAAAATCCAGGACAAATTGTATCCTCGGTTAATGGTATAAATTACTCTATAAAAATTCAATGTATTATTATCTGTATCCTCTATTAATTGTATACCATTATTCTGTAAAAACTCAACGTACTCTAATCTGTATCCTCGTATAGAACTTTACAGTACAGATTCACATATTCAAATCTGTATCTTCAGTTAATGGTATACCATTATTCTGTAAATATTCAGCATATTCTAATGTATATCCTCTGTTAACAGTATAGCATTATTGTGTAAAAATTCAATGTATTCTAATCTGTATCTTAATTAGGTTAATGGTACACCACTATTCCATAAAAAATTAACATATTCTAATCTGTATCCTCGGTTATTGGTATATCATTATTTTGTAAAATCCACTGTATTCTAATCTGTATTCTCGGTTAGTGGTATACCATCATAAAAATTTAACATATTCTAATCTGTATCCTCGGTTAATATTGTAGACCATTATTTTAGAAAAAAATACGTTTTCTAATCTGTATACTCGGTTAATGGTATACCATTTCTCTGTAAAAATTCAATGCATTCTAATCTGTATCCTCATCTCCATTTTACAGAACAAATTCAACATATCCTAATCTGTATCCTCGGTTAATGCTATACGATTATAAGGTACAGTTATTTGAAACTGAGCGGTAATCTCTTCAATGGGTTTTTCCCTTTTGTTTCTGGACCCTTAAAAAAATGTAAATATCCCGAATATCGGGGAAAACAAAAAAATGGTAAAAGAAAGAGTATGCTTTTTTTAGTTCCTTAAACAAAAAAGAAACAAAAAATAAGTAATGTTATATGAATTTCTACCAATTATGCATTGTTAGAAGTTTATAGACCTTATTATTTCTATAAATGCAATAACACGATAAATGCACAAATAAAGTTCTTGCACCAAGATAATATAGTGCAAAAAATTATCACATTGATTTCTTGACTGATAATGAAGAAATTTTACATGCTACATGTATCTCAGTTAAATGGTAGAATACAAAACTTTTTCTTATTTTTTTTTTTGCTTCCAAGAAAATTTTCAAAAATGTACAAATTGAGTTTTTGCATGAATGTGACGCTATGGGAGAAATGGCCAAGTGATTGTTTATCAATAATCTAGACATCAATGAAGCACATCTGAATTAGCGTTTTTTATTTTATCTTGTTTTGAATTTGAACTTTTCATAAGGGGTTTTCATATCGGAGTTGTATAACAAGAGAACCAATTACTTTGTGCAGGAGACTACTGTAGACAGTAAATTCAACAGTATTTTAAATTTGAACTTTTAAACATTCAAGTCCAAACAAATTAATTCTGCAAAGTTCTTCATAAGATTTATGATAGTATCATGAAATTCAACTGTACATGTGAACATAAAATACAAAAGGAGATACCTAATAAACACTCCAATGTCCAGATTTTGGATTATTGACATCGTGTAGTAACATTTACCCACACAAATTCTTAATAAGTTCACTTGAAATTTCAAATCCATGTTCCTTAACCATATGCACATCTTAAGTGACAAGGGTCATAACTCTGACATCTGTACTTTATAAAAAATATCGATTAATTTTGCTTCAAGGCATTATTTTTACTTGGACACATTATAAATTTTTGACAGACAAATCAATCGATTTTATCATACCTGTAGAAAAGGGTAAAACAGACCAACACAGAAATTGGCTGACCAGTTAAACAGTACCCCTATACTGACTGCAGCAGGTCTAGGTCCTTGAGCAAATAACTCAGCTGTGAAAAACCATGGTATAGCCCCTGAAGTAAAAATATATATATATATAAATTTCATAATCCATTCACTGTAACTTTGTTTATTATGCCGATTTTACACTTTTTTTAAAGTCATATCTCCACAGTGTAAGTCCACTTAACCAGCTTTCCTAGATTGCCCATTCCAATTTGTGTTTAATTTTTATAACCAAAAAGTTTTGATGTTTAGCATTGCTTTAAAAAAAGTACAATACAATTTCCTTACATTTTAATGCTTACATAGATTTTAAGTTTGACCTGCGCAATACAGCTTACAACACATTACATAAAATCCTGCTTTACCAAAAATAATTAGTCTTTGCTACCAGTATAAATACAGGTCAGTCTCGCCAGTCTCTTGACTGTTGGTAGCATTAATTTTTTTGACTGGATTTCACGTTGTACCGACGCAGTATAAGTCATATGGTGACTTTCCAGCTTTAAAATGTTCATTATACTTTTTTTATGATGTGAGATCTAAAATTTTCTAATTATTGTTTCTATAAATGTTATCAAGGACCTACCTGGGCCAGACGCAAAGAAGATGATGTACAATACAACAGCTAGGACACAAATCACACCAACCCATACATGTCCTGCATCATATTGCTGGAATAAAACAATATAACAATGTCCTAAATATTTAAAATATATACCTACATACATTACTGTGAATTCACACAATTTCGTGGTCATTTTTGTGATTTGTAAAATTCTTGGACTGTGTTTTTTCCAAAAGGTAATTAAAATGTAAATAATGTATGGTATGGTATGATATGGCAGGGCATGGCATGACATGGTATGGTATGGTATGGTATTGTATGTATGTATGTATGTATGTATGTATGTATGTATGTATGTTTGTATGTATGTATGTTTGTATAAGGATGTATGTATGGTATGTATGTCTGTCTGTCTGTATTTATGTATGGTATGGTATGGTATGGTATGGTATGATATGGTATGGTATGGTATGGTATGGTATGGTATGTATGTATGTATGAAATTTAAGCCAAAGATCAGTTTCTTTTTCAATTTTGTATATTACTAATTATGAAAATATCACAAACTAATTCCAGCAAAATCCAATTCATATGAGTCAAAGGCTGTTCAGCGTTGGTTACACGTTAAACATCAAACCTTTAAACAAATGAATTTTTCTAATCGACCCCTTTGAGAACTCGGAACATAAAATCCATACTTGTTTCCTACCAGGCTCTAGCAGTTTTCCACAATCATTTTTTACCAACTCAGTATATGTTTACTGATAAAGTATATGTGTTACTTTATGAAATCAAAGAGATGTTTGTTTTCAAGGCATTACACAGAAGTTAACATAGTACAGCGGTTTATATGTTCTGAAGTTTGGCTGGCCGTTCAAAGTTACCTAATATAGGACTTGCGACATAATTATAGAAATAGGCAAAACTTAGAGAATTCCAGTTTGAAAGCTTATGAGCAATAATTGTGTTCTTCTACTGGATTCTTTTAAATCAATATATATAAATCTGAATTTAAAGAGGTGATTTTGTATTCTTTCCTGTATAAGTCTTCCTTTGATAATGAGGTCTAATTAGACCTTTTCAATGGTCAAGCCATGACAAATAAATAATTTTGATATTGCAACAGCTCATTTTTAAATGTGTCCTAAATACAACAACAAAAGGGCTTATATATACATGTATATTGGTACACCACTTGCTTTGTGAGTGGAAATAAAGTAAGTTATATTTTTTTCAGTAAAATATTTTCTTCTGTGGTATATTGATTTCAATAGCATAATGTTTAAACCAGCCCTATATAAACTCTTTATATACCTATATAAAGTTAAACAATTTAGTATTGAATTTGAATAAACTTTAGATAATGTTTCACCAGATAAAGTTACACTGTGTGCAAAGAGATATAATGGAACCTTTGTTTAAGTTAAACCCAAAGTAGGTCGAATCATTTAGACATTATTTCGCAACAGGAGAGGATTTATATCAATGAAAAAATTATTATGTAGAAAATGATATTTTTCCAGGAGTGTGAATGTAGAAGATTCTTAAGGCTTTCAGTTATCTTAATTATAGAGTATATTGTCAATGTTTAAATTTAAAATAACTGTGAAAGAAATAGAGACGTTTTTATCGATTTTACCATGTAAATAGATTGACTAACAAAGGTAATCAGGGGTAAAAGACAAAATGGCCACAGGTCGACAAATTGATACGGATATTCTCTCGGATGAAATATTTGACGCATTATGTTCAATGTGTAGAAATGAACGCAGGAACACTGAAGGTGAAAAATACTGTGTAGATTGTCAAGATTATTTCTGTGTTAGATGTGTCAAAGTTCACAGTAAAGTGCCTTTATGTGCTGGTCACAAGGTATTGGATAAATCTCAAGTTAAGTCAGGAACCAGCAAAGCTATGCCGATGGCACCACAGCAGAGAGATGTGACAGACATAGTCATAAACACATTGATATGTATGTCAGAACCATGATAATGTTGGCTGTTCTACATGTATAGCAGTTGATCACAGGTAAATTATTAGTATTTTTTAAGAATGTATATGGAATGTTTAGTAGGTACTTTACATAATATTCTTAGACTATCTTTAATATATAACACTAAATAATATCAACTTCCTACATCATCTCATAGCCCCATAAACTGTTTAAACTTATTTTTCAGATTATGTAAGAATACATTCTACATACCAGAATTTATCCAAAAGAATACTTACAAAGTTGAATCGAGAGACATTCAAACAAAACTTAAGGAAATAGCCAAGACCCTTGAAAAACAAGCTGATATATTTAAACAGGATAAACAAAGGCTGTTAAAGAGAAAAGCAGAAATACTGGCTGATATCAGAAAATTCCGTCAAGAAATCAATGACCATCTTGACAAGCTGGAGAAAAGTTCTATAGATGAGATAGAAAGTAAAGTCAAATGTCTTGAAGACAAAATCGAAGACAGTTTAAAACAGCTACAAGCAAATAAGTCCAGGATTAGATCAGCTAATGATAAATTAGCATTTACAAACACAAATAATTCTGAAGTGTTTGTTTATGTGAAGATGGGAGAAGATGCTGCAAATGTTGCCACCAATTATATGGAGCATGCCAAAATAAATAGTACAGTAGGAGACATAGACTTTCAACCTGACATAACAATTCTCACACAGTTAGAACAAAAGAAGACCATAGGCACACTATCAGAGAAACCTGCAAAGACTGCTTGCAATTTATTTCAGATTAAAGGTAACCAAACATATAATGTAAAAACTAAGTCTGATAATGACAGTTGTGACATCACCAGTGCCTGCTGTATGGAAGATGGTACAATAATTCTAGCTGATTACAACAACGACAAACTTAAATGGTTACACCGTTACAACTATACTGTCACAGATTACTGTGATCTACCTGCATATCCATGGCAAGTGTGTATGATCAATAACACACAAGTAGCAGTAACTGTTCCATCAAAACAGGAAGTTCATTTCATTTCTCTAGAAAGAAATATGCAAACAACAAACAAGATTAACACTGATTTTGCATGTTATGGTCTTGCATATGCAAACAATTATTTATATATCTCAGATGGTGACACATCAGTATATATGTATACATTGTCAGGTAGGAAACTTAATCAGTTCAGTAAGGATCGATCAGGACATGAATTGTTCTCTAACATACACAGTTTAGCTGTCAGTCAGGATGCTACTAGGATTTATGTTGCTGACTTTATTAAAGGACTGATAGTACTGGACAACAATGGTCAGGTTATTACATCATTTAATGATAGACAACTACAGGGAGCTAACTGTTGTTATCTCGCTGAAGCAGGTAGTGTACTGGTATTTGGAGCACTCTCCAAAACTGTTTTACAGTTTACATGTGATGGTGAGCTGATAGGAGAGGTTATTAAAGCTGATAGTGAAAAAGAGGGAATTAGATCAGTCTGTTGTAATCAACAAATGACAAAGATGTGTATAAGTAGATTTACAGATGACATCATTGAAGTGTTTGACATCTAATCAGTCACAAAAGAAAAATAAACATGCTTTAAATATATGCCTTTCTCTCAAAATGTATGCAAATAGTATAACATGTTTTATTTATTGTAGGTGATCATTTCTTTTGGAATTCCCATTTTTGAATGCATCTGGTTTAATTGTTATTTGTTGTATTACAAAAAACAACTACTAAGCTGTTTGAACAATATGAAAAAAATATATCATATGAGTATTTGGCAAGCAAAGAGTTGTTTAGTTTAACGAGTTCCATAAATTTAGAGATAAATACAAAATGATAAGTTTTTATTCACTACATGCCAAAAATAAAAACGGTACACAGTGAAAAAAGAGTATTTCTTTTAATTGATGCACATATACATTTAGTGCAATGCTAATATTTAGCCTATTTTGATGTTTAAATAAAACAATATAATGTTAACTTGTGGTTACACTAGTGTAATATTCATGTTCATTTAATGGCTTTTCATACCTCTGTGCATGAATGAAATAAAATTCTATTCTTAAATCCTCTTTAGTCATTACCTCAACCCCAGAATGCATAAAGTTCAATTCATACAAAAAACAACAACAAAAAACAACAAATATCTACGATAAAAGTGAATAAATGATGGCTTTAAAGCAGCACACCTCCAGAAAATAACACAAAAACTACTGTCTTTGTTTGTTTGGTTTGGGTTTTACGTCACATTGACACAGTATGGGTCGTATCGCGACGTTCGAGCTTTACTGGTGGAGGAAGACCTCAGGTGCCCTTCTGTGTATTATTTCAGGCACGAACGGGCACCTGAGTAGAACCACCGACGTTCCGTAAGACAGCTGGATAGCCTCCTAACATCAAAGAATCCAAAGTCCCTTTCGGGATTCGAACCAACAGCGGTGAGGGGCAAGTGGTTTGAAGTAAACGACCTTAACCACTCGGCCACGGACGCCCCAACTACTGTCTTACAAATATTACAAAATACCCAGTTGTAAGAAATCGCAGTGACACTTGATCAAAATGTTCATAGTTTAACATTTTTGCTTTGCTCTGAAAACATATAGTTTGCTTTCCCCCTAATATACCTTCGGAATTCTTTCATCCATTTTTCCTTAGAGTGCTACGTAATGGTACAGGACACTATCACGACCTGTGATCCGGAACACATGGAATCAGAATCATATCAAACATAGAGGGAAATAAATAACTTACTTTTTTTGTTATTTGTAATAGTTTGTGATTCTAAAAGTTATATATACTTGATGATTCATATAATATATTAAATGACCAATATATCAATTAAAACTTTAGCTTGAAATATGATTAGGGCCTGCATATTATCAAATATTTATATATGATCCCTATGGCCTACTGGATCCGGGGGTTTTTCTGAACCTCTAGACTGTGACACGTGGCCATGCTGAATGATTTATTTCTGCTGTGTTAGAAAAGGAGTAGATTATACAAAGAAGAACAAGGGCAATTAATATTGTCGCAAAATACGCCCGTCAAAAGCTTTTGATGAACATGTAGGTCTTATAGATATGCATAGTAATTAGCTCTGTGTGTAATCTTGACCTTTGAACTGGATCATGTATGAAGCAATACATTAAATGGTGGTGAACATTTCTATAAATTATCATAACAAGACGGCCAAGTTGGCCGTAAATAGCTCACCTGAGTCAAAATTCTTGTTAATTTGGTTTTTTGATAGACACACATTAGAAGATGTTTCATGCTGAATATCTAAGGTCTAGCTCATTGTGTTTTTAAAAAGAAGATTTATATTTAAAGTTTTTACTATATACATGTAAGGAAAATCAATGAACCCAAGGGCCGGCTGATTTGATCCCGGGCTTTTATTTGAACAAACTTTGAGAACACTCACTTGAAGATGTTTTATGCTTAATATCAAAGCTCTAGCTCTTTGTGATTTTTAAAAGAGGCCTTTAGTTTAGCTTTTACTACATGTACATGTACATATAAGGAAATTCAATGACCCCGACACCATATTCTCTAAAAGTTTGACCCCAGGGCTTTTATTTGAACAAACTTGGTTGACACTCACTAGAAGATGTTTTATGTCAAATATCTAAGCTCTAGATATTTGCGTTTCTTTAATGAATATATTTTAAGTTGTTTCTTTTGCAGAGCTTTGCATGGAAATGAAATATTTGAACATTTTTAAAGCTGACCACTAAAGTAACATTCCTGTGAAGTTTCCACAAGGATGAAATTGGCTCAGCAGTTTATGAGGAGATATCGTTAAAAGTAAAAATTACGACGGACGGACAATTGACAGACGCCTTACAAAAACAAGAAGGCCATGATGGCCCTAGATTGCTCACCTGACCCATCAAACTTGACAAATTGTCCGACAGTCTACCGCTAACGGTTTTCGTACATGGTTTACATCCGGTTACATCAACTACTCTATGATCTATTGAAAGACTGATCTCGTATATAATTATGTTGTTACTGAAATAATTTCCAAAAGTGCTTTACATTTTAAGCTACTTTACCATAAAAACCACATTAACAGTTGGAAGATTATAACAATAGTGTGGCCCTGTCAATTCAATTTCCAAGATCTATTTGTTTGATAAAATTAATGTGCTAGATATTTTAGGATCTACCAATGCCTAATAGAGTTTACTGAGCAGGGTTTTAAAACGTATGGTGAAGCCTGCGTTTTGTTCTCTTTTCCTACATAGGTGCGCACAATGATAAATAATTATTTCTGCATCCATTCAAAGGGTCAAATGTGTGTATTATAAAAGAATTTAACTCACTACAGTGTTGGAGCAGTACCTCTCAATTTGCAGAAATCATGACCACATTGAAGAAAATATTGCTTTTTTTACTGATTCTTACATTTTTTTATTCATTTTCATATGAGGAGATGAATAAGACATGTTAGTGTGCTTCGGTGATGAAAATACGAGACTTTAGAATTGAATTTCAGATATGCTGTAAATATATCACACTTATTCAAGTCAGCTCTTCATTTTCATTCTGACAATGCTGCTAAGTGTTAAGTAGTTGAAAATCTGTAAGGGTATGACCTTTAAGCAGCTTGCCTCAAGATTTCATGCTAATTTTTTCGAGAAAATTGTGAAAATGTATTTAAAAGTAAAAAATTGTAAAGTTGACCAAGAAAGTAATTTACACATTGCAAACGGCACTTACTATCCATGTTAATTACCAAAAAAGGTTCAAAATATGCAAATACAGCTCTTACTGCTTTAGTAACGCAGTAGAGAGACGGTGATAAATATTTTTTGTTCTGCAAAACAAATTATTAATAGCACATAACATGTAAATTATTACTTGAATCTTAAATTGTTTTTCTTTCCTTAAAATCTTAGTACAATTTTACCAAGATTGATTTCCTTTCATCTGGAGGCATGCAGCTTTAAGGGGACTGAAAATGTACAGAAAGGCATACATGTACTTTTAAATGCATAAGAGTTTTTATATGGCTTGAAATGTCATATATCAATATGGGTAATTCTTTTCAGTTACCAGTCATGAATATTTATGTCGGATTTATTTCCCTTGTTTACAATCAGGGTTTATCTTCCCCATTACCTCTAGTTTTTATTTCTTTGGTTAACCCCCCGCCCCCTTCCCCCGGTCTCCTGTCCCCTTCCCCTTTGTGGGCCTATTATTTAATCATTTATTTGTTTTCTTTGAATTCCTGTCAGTTACAAATTATTTACAAGAAAAGCATTGATGCAAAGCATCAAAGGGCGTCCAAGCAGCAGGTGCAGACGAACTAGTAGATATATGATGACAAGATATTCTTATAAACTTTTCATTGGTTTTTACCAGAATTGTATATCACTTATGAATGAACGGACGAAAGACATTGTTCATTATTTATAACTTTGATCGGCATGCTAGACATTAGAATATTACTTGTTATTTCTTTATGATCGTGGTTATTAATAGCAACGGATAAACATGTATACAATCATTTATAATCCATATGTGTAACGCATGATCAACACCATACTTGTGTAATTGTCCCTTATTATGTTATCGCTATTAGCGAGGACCCCCTCTTAAGGTATCTGTTTACACTTTGTAACAATTAATATATGACACTTGTTATATTACCATGTTGATCATGTTGAGCATAATTGTTTATTATACAATAATTGTAATATCTATTTTAATAAAAAAAATACAGATTTTATGAATATTGTTTTCTTTTTTTGTGTTTTATGCGCTATTTTAATACTGAGTTTTTACGTTTACTACTATTTTAAGAATTCAATTGTCATATTGACCGACGATTATAAGTCAAAACTTAACTGGAAAAAGTCAGTAAATCATGGTTAATCTTTCAATATATAATATTGTTTATTCTTAAGCCATATACATGTACATTTGTATTTTTCTTTTTTCTTTTTCTTTAATTTGATTGGCCTCTTTTAGGGGCCGCTAAAATTAAAAATAGAAATACGTTTAAACATCTTCTCTTACAGAACTAATTAATGGATGATTACCAAACTTTGTCTGTAGCATTCTTGGGTACTCTTTTATCAAGTTTGCTTATATTTATTTGATAAGCCCCTTTAAGGAGCCACTAAAGCTAAAAATAGAAAAAACTTTCAAACATCATTTCCTACTGAAATAATTGAAAGATGATCACCAAACTTTGTAGCATTCTTAGGTAGTCTTTTATCATATTTGCTCATATTAATTTGGTTAGCTTGGTTTAATCTAAAGCTTAAATACCCCCCAAGTTATTGCATTTTTTCAAATTATTGTTTAAACATATTCTATGCTCAAATTTAATATTAGAAAATATTGACATTCTAACACTGAAAAGCAGTTGTTTCTGGTGAGCGACTCAGGGCCATCATGGCCCTCTTGTATAATTCTTTAAGCTTAATATTAAACATTCCTGAAATAAAAATACAGTTTTCAGTACATGATTAATTCTTACTTTGATAAATTATTCATTTTCGCAGCATTTTTTTACCAGTGACATCTGAAATTATGTACATGTAATATAGATTTTGAACTTTAAAATTGCAATAATCATATTAACTGGTGCATAAGGAGGTAATATTTTCTGATGCATAAGGAGGTAACAATATTAGCTGATGCATTAGGAGGTAACATAAACTAATGCAATAGGAGGAAATAGCATTAACTGATGCATAAGAAGATAATTATATTAACTTATGCATTAGGAGTTAATACTATTAACTGATGCATTAGGAGGTAATAATATTAACTTGTGTATAAAGACAGGCAATATTATGTTTACTGGTGCATTAGATGATACTATTATGATATAGTGATATAATTCATGTATTAGGAGATAATATTTGAGATAATGATTTTCACTTTTGCATAAGGAGATACTATTAAAAGGTAATATTAACTGGTAGGTGCACTAGGAGATGAGAATAGGAGATAATGATATGAACTGGTCCTGTAGAAAACAATATATGAGATCATATTAACTGATGCATTAGGAGATAATCTTTGAGATGAAAATATCAATTGATGCAATAGGAGAAATATTTAAGATAGTGATATAAAGTTGTGCATAAAGAGAAAAAATTGAGATAATGAAATTAGCTAATTCATTAGAAGATGTTGGAGATAATAAGAAGTAGTGCATTATGAGATGATATTTAACTTATCTCATTACATGATAAGTGAGATAATAAACATGAACATAAAAATTGTTAATTTGTAACTTATGTGATATGTAAGTGTTATCTTTTACTGTTAACATTAGTGCAATTCTGTGGTTTTTCTCAAGATAGGGACCATATTACTTTTTCTGATACATTATTTACATGTATATTGATATCTTGTACATAGTTATGTAATTATCATGTGTTATTTATGTTATTAAATTACTTTACTTACATAAAATAAAAGCCTCCTTGCTTTAACATATTTTGTTTATATGTTGACATTATACACCCGTCCCATCCCCACTTATCAAGCCTTCTTATACTGAATTTGGACTGACTAGTGATCTAGCAATTTTTTAAATGTAATGTAGCAATCTGTTTAATGTAGAAAGGATAAATTTATAAAGAAACTGTTCAATACGTTTTCAAAATGGTTTATTATGACCTGCCACCTATCATTTACAAGAGGTTCTTCTGTCTGACACTTGTCCACTTCGGTAGTTGTTTGTGCTGGTATATATGAATATACATTTAAATGATACACTACCCAGTCACATTTACTACTTGACTTGTCAGTCTTGAGCTGGAGTCCCCTATCATGGAGAAGCTAACTACATCTTTAATGAAATATTGTATAACATTGCTGGAGACTGGAGATCATACCTTGACCTCCCGAATACAACACAGACTTTCTACCATTAAGCCACTAGGTGCTACTGTATCATATGCAATTGTATAGATTTTATTATGATAAGTTAAAGAGGATAAGACAATGTTGTGTTAGGATTATATGAAAACATTCCCATAATTTCCTCCGGTTTGTATGTTTTACCATCTAAATGCTCATTTAGACTAACACTGTATGAATCCATTCTTTTTTGGACTTGACACCATACTGGTATTAAAACTGAAAGATATGGGATATGATAGATTATAAGTTTGTTGTTAAAGTTGATATAGGTGGACAGAAAGGAGAGGGTGTAAAGATGGCGGCTAGATGCAAGATATTTTCATAAATGACTCATTATTTTGTAAAGCAGTATTAACCTATGTTTGTTTCTAAACAAAAGTTGTAACAAAGATGTCCTAGACTTCTCAGTGCTTGATGCTAAAAACAGGGCTATGGAGTCTATAGAAGGAGTATATTTCAGTAACATTATTCAGAGTTATGAGGTTTCTTTTGGTGTGGTTTAATGACTCAAAATGTAGTAAATGTCATACGGCGTCTTTCTAGCTTTACTTGTCGAAGAAGACACCAGGTGCCCCTCTGTACATCATTTCAGGTACAAACGGGCACCTGAATAGAACCATCAACATTCTGTAATCTAGCTGGTTAGCTTTATCACATGTTGAATCTGAAGGTGCTGGCACAACTTGAGCCTACATTGGTGAGTGGCAAGTGACCTTATCCACTTGGCCATTGACACCCTTTGTGGGTTTTGCAAAGTGTCTGAAAACCATAATACAAAAACGTCTAGTTTCAAAGGAATGATTATCTTCATTCATTAGTGGCAAAACCATTAAGTATTAAGTATTATGTCCAGGCAATGGCAAGTACAACTGACCCATTATTAATTTATTATTCTTCCAGTTAGTTGAACTGAAAAATTAAAAGCTGAAACTCGGCACTAATAAACCTTGGTCAGTAATCCACACATCCTTGTGTTTCTGAAGATATTATTCCAAGAATAAAAGTATGTAAACCCTTTATAAAAAGGCAATATAGATACTTGACTGTGGTTTGAATGAAAATGAAACTCCACCATTTTATAAGTAAACTTTAATAAATATATGCACGTATATCTTATAATGTAACTGTATCACAGCGATGTAGTCAAATAGCACACACATTTAGTACTAAAATAACATCTGCAACATATTGCACACAAAACAAAAACAAATCATAATATCATAAAAATAATATGACAATAGAAAAGGCAGTGAAATCAAAGGTCAGCACAAATAGTGTTTTTAAACTATTTACATATTCTACAGAATAAATCATGCACCAGTCAATTTCAACATGAAAGAATTCTGTGTCCCTTCTATGCTGATTGGAAAGTTCTCATATGTTACTGAGATTTAAAACACTACCATAGATGCTTCTACATCAGGGATATGTTTTTTATTCATTATCCACAGTAGCCATTTTTTTCACAATCAGAAGTATCATCCTTATTTGTCTTTTCCTTGGTAAATAATGAAGTACACACAGTAAACTTCACTTATATCAATATTGCTTGCAATGATATACCATTTATAATACTGCTGTTGAAGGGGTCCAAACTCGTTTTCAAATTGATTGCCTCTGGTGGGATATAACAATGTTCAAATATGATAATATAAAATCGGAGGCCCCTGGCCTGGGATACAGGCGTTGATATTTTTTGCTTATTCATAACACATGCGCTATTTAATACTTGTTTGTGTTTTTGATAATGGCGATTTGCTGAACAGAAGCAGATAAAAATCAACAGACTGGAAACAAGGCTTGGTGGTCCCCTGAAAAGTGTTATATGCAAAGTTTACTGTATGTTCAAATCTTTAAAAAAAATTTAAGAGCTTAAAATTCCAATGAAATTAAACATATATAGTACAACCTCTGCAGAGAGACACCCTTTGAAAGACACATGCTTTGGTTTTTGTTGAAAGGTTTTGCTGTAGAAAGGCTATTGAATTTATTGTGAAATCTTACTTTAGGAAGAATTAAAACTGTTATTTTAAAGAAGTAATTGCTCAGAAAAGGGGGCTGCTCTGCGAAGGTTGGACTATAATTCAAACTTTCATATCACACATTTTGTAGTTCAAACTAAAAAAAAATACATGAGCTTTATATCAAACCAAGACATAAACAAAATTAACATACCAGTTAACACTATCATAAAAGTCACAATGATATTGTGAATAAAAAAACATAGAAAACTTACAAAGAGAAAATACAAATGACTGAGATTTATATAATAGAAGTGTATCTGCCTAAAATATGACAGGGACACCACTGAGGGTTTTGACAATACAGGACTGGAAATATTTTTTCCATATTTGCCTGCCATTTTTTTAAGGACTGGACCAATAATTTATATGCAAATGCCCAGAATAATTACTTATATTGAGCAAAATGATCACAAAAACTAAATGAGCCGCGTCATGACAAAAATAACATAGTGCGTTTGCGACCAGCATGGATCCAGACCAGACTGCGCATCCGTGCAGGCTGATCAGGATCCATACTGTTCGCTTACCAACTCTATTGCAAGTGGAGAAACTGACAGCAAACAGCATGGATCCTGATCAGACTGCGCGGATGCGCAGGCTGGTCTGGATCCATGCTGGTCGCAAACGCACTATGTAGGTTTTGTCGTGACGCAGCTCAAATGTGTTATCACTTTTGTCTCAAATCAGGACAATAATCACATAAAACTTTAATGTTCAATTAATCATGATTACATTTCTTAATCTTTTTCGTGATTTTACCATATTATTTGCCCCAATCTAAGTTAACTTTTCAAAAATTATGTTCTTAGGCTTTTGGACCTCAGTGGAGCTCCTTTATTTTTTTCCACCATAAATTTCTGGCCTAAATAGCTTGAGTCATGTTACTTAAGCATTACTATCACCCTCAAAACCTCTACTCCCTAACATTTGTTTGTGGAAGTTACATGACTGCAAAAAAACATATTTTAAGTTATTATTTCATTATTATTCTAGTGCAGTGCTAGTGCCCACAAATCCCTGCCGTCTGATCATTTACTGCACTGTTCACTGTTCAGTCAGTTCATAGTGACTTCTTAATCATGTTGTATTTTGAAATTTCTCTAAAAATGACGAATGGTTTTGTCAAGACAGAAAGATGTACAAGTCCATTTAAGGTATTAAGCATGATTTAAAAAAAAAAGAACATTTGTTCAAGGATAGTCAAACCATGATATTCCAAAAACAAAATCATGCTTTCATAATTCTTACATATAAATATATACAATTACATGTAGAAAGACTAGCCCTCCCCCCCCCCCCCCCCCCCCCCTGCAAAATCCCCACCCCATAACAAAATCATAGATAAAATGACATGTTAATATGCTGTAAATACACAGTCAAATCCAGGACAAATTGTATCCTCGGTTAATGGTATACAATTACTCTATAAAAATTCAATGTATTATTATCTGTATCCTCCGTTAATTGTATACCAATATTCTGTAGAAATTCAATGTATTCTAATCTGTATCCTCGTATAGAACTTTACAATACAGATTTACATATTCAAATCTGTATCTTCAGTTAATAGTATACCATTAGTCTGTAAATATTCAACATATTCTAATGTGTATCCTCTGTTAACAGTAAAGCATTATTGTGTAAAAATTCAATGTATTCTAATCTGTATCTTAGGTTAATGGTATATCACTATTCCATAAAGATTTAACATATTCTAATCTGTATCCTCGTTTAATCGTATACCATTATTGTATACCAATATTTTGTAAAATTCACTGTATTCTAATCTGTATCCCAGGTTAATGGTATACCATCATAAAAATTTAACATATTCTAATATGTATCCTCGGTTAATACTGTAGACCATTATTTAATTTTTTTATATGTTTTCTAATCTGTATCCTCGGTTAAATGGTATCCAATTCTCTGTAAAAATTCAACATATCCTAATCTGTATCCTCAGTTAATGGTATACGATTATAAGGTACAGTTATTTGAAATTGAGCGGTAATCTCTTCAATGGTTCTTCCTTTAGTTTCCGGTACTTTAAACAGTGTAAATATCCAGAAAATCGCCAGAAATACAACAAATGGTATGAATGAGTATGCTTTTATAAATTCCTGAAAAAAAGAAACAAAAAATTAGAAAAAAAGTAATATAATATGAGTTTCTGCAATATACACTTTTATAGTGCATTTTTAGAAGTTTAAAGATATTATTGTATCATAGTTTGGAGACCTTTCTGTTGAAAATGTGTCAGGGTTAAATCGTATACATATACATGCACAGTGCGTTAACTGGAGTGCGGGTATTAGTTACCCGCACTCCAGAGCATGCCCATTGATTGGCTCATTTTTGCTGGGGTTTACATATTGTGACGGCAGAGAAAGGGAAAGCGACAGAAATATCATATTCAGATGCTCGTTCATTGGTTCATTTTTGCCGGGGTTTCATATTGTGATACAGGGAACGTGCTTTTATGTTTGACAATGATACAAAAGAGAAAGAACACCAAAACACTCGGCAATCTGATTTATACTCGGGGGCTACGCCCCCTCGTACAAATCAGATAGCCTCGTGTTTCGGTGCTCTTTCTTTTACTTATCACTTTGAATGCAATAAAATGACAAGTTCTAGCAACAAGAAAATATATTGCAAAAAATTATCACATTGATTTCTTGACTGAAAATGAAGAACACCTACATGCTATCTCAGTTAAATGGTAGAATACAAAACTTTTCTTTATTTTTTTTATATTTTTTTTTGCTTTCCAGAAAACTTTTAAAAAAATGTACAAATTGAGTGAAGCTATGGGAGTAATGGCCCAGTTACTGTTTATAAAATAATCTATACATCAATGAAGCACATCTGAATTAACGTTTTTTATTTTATCTTGTTTTGAATTAGAAGTTTTCATAAGGGTTTTCATATCAGAGTTGTATAACAAAAGAACCAGATAGTCTGTTCAGGGGACCAGACAGTAAATTCAACAATATTTTAAGTTTGAACTTTAAAACATTCAAGTTCAAATACATCAAGATAGTATCATGAAATTCAACTGTACATGTGAACATAAAATACAAAAGGAGATACCTAATAAACACTCTAGAGATAATGTCCAGATTTTGGATTATTGACATGGTGTTGTAACATTTACCCACACAAATTCTTAAAAAGTTCACTTAAAATTTCAAATCCATGTTCCTTAACCATATGCACATCTTAAGTGACAAGGGTCATAACTTTGGCATCTGAACTATAAAAATATGTATTAATTTTGCTTCAAGCCATCATACTTATTTGGACAGATTATTTATTTTTAATAGACAAATAAACTGATTTTATCATACCTGTAGAAATGGGTAAAATAGACAAACACAGAAATTAGCTGACCAATTGAACAGTACCCCTATACTGACTGCCGCAGGTCTGGGTCCTTGAGCAAATTACTCAGCTTTGAAAAACCATGGTATAGCCCCTGAAGTAAATATATTAAAATTTTATAATCCATTCACTGTAACTTTGTTGATTATGCCGATTTTAACAGTTTTTGGTCATATCTCCACAGTGTAAGTCCACTTAACCAGCTTTCCTAGATTGCCCAGTCCAATTTGAGTTAAATTTTTATAACAAAGAAAGTTTTTACATTTTGGCATTGCTATAAAAAAGTACAATACAATTTCCTTACATTTTAATGCTTACATAGATTTTAAGCAACAAGCTTAAACGGTACACAGTTATAACTATACTGTCACAGACGACTGTGATCAACCTGGAGGACCATGGCAAGTGTGTATGATCAGTAACAAACAAGTAGCAGTAACTGTTCCATCAAAACAGGAAGTTCATTTCATTTCTCTACACAGAAAAATGAAAACAACAAAAAAGATTAACACTGATTTTAAATGCTATGGTCTTGCATATGCAAACAATAATTTATATATCTCAGATAATTCCACATCAGTATATATGTATACATTGTCAGGTAGGAAACTTAATCAGTTCAGTAAGGATCAATCAGGACATACGTTGTTCTCTGACATATACAGTATAGCTGTCAGTAAGGATCCTACTAGGATTTATGTTATTGACGATGATGATGGAATGATAGTCCTTGACAACACTGGTCAGGTTATTTCATCATTTCATTATGAGCAATTAAGTGGGGGTAGATATTGTTATCTCACTGAAGCAGGTAGTGTGCTGGTATCTGGATATGACTCCAAAAATGTTTTACAGTTAACATGTGATGGTGCGTTTATTGGAAAGGTTATAATTGCTGATAGTAGAAAAGGGGGAATACAGTCAGTCTGTTGTAATCAACATATGACAAAGATGTGTATAAGTAGAGATAAAGATGACAACATTGAAGTGTTTGACATCTAATCAGTAAAACAAATGATTCACAAAAGAAAAAGATAAATGTTTTTAAATATTTATATGCCTTTCTCTCAAAATGTATGCAAAGAGTATAACATGTTTTATTTATATTAGGTGATAATTACTTTTGGCTTTCCCATTTTTGAATGCATGTGGTTTAATTGTTTCTTTGTTATATTAGAAAAAAACTACTAACCTGTTTGAACAATATGAAAAAAAAAATAATACCATGTGAGTATTTGGCAAGCATAGAGTTGTTTAGTTTAACGAGTTCTATAAATTTAGAGATAAATACAAAATGATAATTTATTATTCACTACATGCCAAAAATAAAAATGGTAAACAGTAAAAATAGTCTTCCTTTTCCTTGATGCACATGTAGTGCAGTGCTAATATTTTGCCTATTTTGATGTTTGAATAATACTGTTGTCATGTTACATTGTGGTTACATTAGTGTAATATTCATTTTCATTTAAAGGCTTTTTATATACCTCTGTGCATGAATGAAATAAAATTCTTAAATCCTCTTTAGTCATAACCTCAACCCAAGAATGCATAAAGTTGGATTCATACAAAAAAACCAAATATCTAAGATAATAATGAATAAATGATAGCTTTAAAGCAGCACGCCTCCAGAAGATAACAGAACACTACTGTCTTACTACTATTTCAAAATACCTAGTTGAAATAAATCGCAGTGACACTTCAAGATGTTCATTGTTTAACATTTTTGCTCTGAAAACATATAGGTCGCTTTCCTCCCAATGTGATATTTCTTCGGAATTCTTTCATCCATTTTAACTTAGAGTGCTATGTGATGGTACAGGACAATATCTGGACCTGTGATCCGGAACACATGGAATCAGATTCATATCAAACATAGAGGGAAACAATTTTTTTTTTTTGGATTAGTTTGTGATTCTAAAAGTTTTACTTGATTATAATATATTGAATGTCCAATACTAGTATATCAATTAAAACTTTAGCTTGAAATATGATTAGGGCCAGCACATTAACAAACATTTATATATGACCCTGGGCGTACTGGACCCAGGATTTTTCTGAATCTCTAGACTGTGACACTTGACTATGCTGAATAAATTATCTTCTGCTGTGTTAGTAAAGGAGTAGATTATACAAAGAAGAACAAGGGCAATATTGTTGCAAAATACGCCCATCTAAAGCTTTTGATGAAAATGTAGGTATCATAGATATGCATAGTATTTAGCTCTGTGTGTGATCTTGACCTTTGAACTGGATCATGTATGAAGCAATACATTTAATAGTGGTGAACATTTCTATAAAGTATCATAACAAGAGGGCAAAGATGGCCCTAAATAGCTCACCTGAGTCAGAATTTTTGTTAATTTGGGTTTTTGATAGACACACATTAGAAGATGTTTCATGCTTTATATCTAAGCTCTAGCTCATTGGGTTTTTAAAAAGAAGATTTATATTTAAAGTTTTTACTTCATACATGTAAGGAAAATCAATGAACCCAAGGGCCGGCTGATTTGATTCCGGGCTTTTATTTGAACAAACTTTGAAAACATTCACTAGAAGATGTTTTATGCTTAATATCTAAGCTCTTGCTCTTTGGGATTTTTAAAAGAAACCTTTGTTAAGTTTTTACTACATGTTTATACATATAAAGAAAATCAATGACCCCGACACCATATTATCTAAAATTTTGACCCCAGGGCTTTTATTTGAACAAACTTAGTTGACACTCACTAGAAGATGTTTTATGCCAACTTTATCTAAGCTCTAGCTCTTTGCGTTTCTTAAAAGAAGATATTTTAAGTTGTTTCTTTTGCAGAGTTTTGCATGGAATTGAAATATTCGAACAATTTTTAAAGCTGACCACTAAAGGAACATTCCTGTGAAGTTTGGATGAAATTGGCTTAGCAGTTTATGACGAGATGTCGTTTAGAGTATAAAATTACGACGGACAGACGATGGACAGACGCCTTACAAAAACAAGAGGGCCAAGATGGCCCAAGATCGCTCACCTGACCCATCAAACTTGACGAGCTGTCCGGCAGTCTACAGCAAACGGTTTTTGAACATGGTTTACATCCGGTTACATCAACTACTCTATGATCTATTGTTAGACTGATCTCGTATATATGTTGTTACAGAAATAATTTCCAAAAGTGCTGTACATTGTGACTTAATTTACCATATAAACCACATTTACAGTTAAATTAACCAATGCTGAATAGAGTTTACTGAGCAGCGTTTTAAAATGTCTTCTGTAGCCTGCATTTTTTTATTACATAGGTACGCACAATGATAATAAATATTTCTGCATCAATTCAAAGGGTCAAATGTGTCTATTATCAAAGAATTGAACTCCCTTCAGTGTTGGATCAGTACCTCTAAATGCAGAAATCATGATCACAAAATAGAAAAATATTGCTCTTTTCACTTATTCTTACATTTGTTTAATTCATTTTTATATATAAATCAGGGTGAGAAGATGAATTAGACGTCTCAAAGTGCGTTTCGGCAAGTGAAAATGCAAATGTGATATTTTAGCATTCAATCATTCAAGCACATTATCCAGTTTAATATACAGGAATACAGTATTGTGTGGTGCTCCAACACTTATTTTAGTCTCACTCATTATAAATTGTAAGCCAAAGTCTTAACAGTAACCAGAATAGAATTATTAGGTTTTTCTTAGTAAGCATAAAAATCATAATTTCAAAAATTTATACACATTTTATTTTTTTGTTTACTGAATTTCAAATATGCTGTAAATATATCACACTTCTTTAAGTCAGCTCTTCACTTTTACTTCAATATAATACTGTAAACTGATAAAAACTTGAAAATTTAGTACTTGATTGTTTTTTTAAGGATGTAACCATAAAGCAGCACACCTCCAGATTCATGCTAGTTTTTCATGAAAACTGTAAATATTATAAACTGGACTATGAAAGTAATTTACACAGTGCATACGGCACTTACAATCAAAAAGAGGTTCAAAATATGCAAAAAAAGAGCTTACTGCATTAAGCATGCCATAGAAATATGGTGATTAATACTTTTTTGTACTGCAAAACCAGTCATTAATGGCACAAAACATGTAAATTATTAGTTGAATCTTGAATCGTTTTACTTAGTACATTTTTACCAAGTTTGGTTTTCTTGAAATAGTTTGACTCATCTGGAGGCATGCAGCTCTAATGGAACTGAAAATGTACAGAAAAGACATTATTTACTGCATTAGAGTTTTCACATGGCTTGAAATGTCACATATCAATATGGGTCATTCATGTTAGTTACCAGTAATAAATATTTTTGTAGGATTTATTTCCTTTGTTTACAAACAGGGTTTATGTCAAGTAAAAAAAATCACTGTTTTGAATATGTTACAGTAATTTAGTTCATAATGTAAAGTTTGTGTCATAACTTGTAAAGCTTTGTAAAAGAGGCAATTTGTTTGAAATGTGCAATATTGTAGTGCTTTCTTGTATTGGATACACATTCTTCACCCTTTAACCTCCCGAACTTGTGCAATGGATTTGCCCTGCTTTATATTTGGAACAGTCCATTCATGGTTTTAGGGATTTCAATATTAAAAATACAAAAATATGAGCTACCAACAGTATAGAGCCTGGTCGGACTGCACTGTATGTATAGGCTGGCCTGGCTCTATACTCGTTCCCAAGGGTATAAGTCTGGGTTCCAGCAGGTTAAGGGTTCTATTGTGAAGTCAATCAGTCTGTCATACCTGAAATATTTGTACATGTATTGTTATTTTTGTGATAAAAAATTATACATTTGTGTTCTTTATTTATAAAAATGTACCATAATTGAATATATTTAACGAGTTGAATATATTATATCATGCAAGCTTCTATATAAATATATGTACATTTGTATTTGTCAAATGAACTATAGTTTTAGTGATAGAACCAATAAAATGAAATATTCATTTTTATCACATACCCGTGCCAATTTTTGCGACATAAAAACGGTATTGGATGGCCTTGCATATAGTTTGATGTGACATCATTTGCATTATACAAACATAGTGTAATGACGCTCTAAATTTTAGGGTTACACTATAGGCGCATCATTGAAATATGGTTCTTTTTCACTTTGAACACTCCTTATTTTTGAGTATGTGATAAAAATGAAATAAGTATTTTGATATAGTTTGTTGAATATCAATGTTCCTTATTTCAAAAACGTGATGCATTCTTTTAAGTTCGAAACTTATACTCATGAAAGTCAGATATACTCCATGTATGTGTTTTTTTATGAATATTGGTTTCAAGTGAAATGTGCGTTAAAGAAATATTTGTTCGAATGAAACAAAGTGTTGTTTTTTTTTTCACAGTTTTTTTAATGTATTTTTTGTAGGTTATATTTTGTTAAATATTTGTTAGTGAACTATTCCACATGGTATGTATAAAAGTCAATTTGTTTTCATGTACATGTTTCTGTAGATGATGTCTTTGATTCTATTTATGTTTGTTAACATTTTCACTTAGTTGAATCCATAGACAGGTTGTTTTTTTCTTGCATTTATATAATTTTTTAAGTTTAATGTTTAACATTCCTGAAATTAAAATACAGTTTTCAGTACATAATAAATTCTTTTTTTGTTGAATTATTCATTTTTTGCATAACATTTTTACCAATTTCAACTGAAATTATGTACATGTAATGTAAAAATATTAACTGATGCATGAGAAGGTAATTATATTAACTGATGCATTAGGAGGTAATAATATTAAATAGTGCATTAGGAAGTAATAATATTTTCTGATGCATTAGGAGGTAAAAATATTAACTGATGCATTAGGAGGTAATTATATTAACTGATGCATTAGGAGGTAATAATATTAACTAGTGCATTAGGAAGTAATAATATTTACTGATGCATTAGGAGGTTATAATGTTAACTGATGCATTAGGAGGTACTAATATTAACTGATGAATAAGGACAGGAAATATTATATTTACTGGTGCATTAGAAGATAATATTTTGATATTGACTGGTCATCAGGAGATAATGATTTTATCTTTCGCATTAGGAGATACTTTTAAAAGGTAATATCACTAGGAGATAAGAATAGGAGATAATGAATGAACTGGTGCTTTAGGAAATAATATTTGAGATCACAGTAACTGATGTATTAGGAGATAATCTTTGAGGTAAATATAGTAACTGGTGCAATAAGAGGAACATTTAAAATGATATAAAGTCATGTATAATGAGAAAAAAAATTGAGATAATGAAATTAGTTAATGCATTAGAAGATGTTTGAGATAATATGAAGTAGTGCATTATTAGATGATATTTAACTGATTTCATTCTATAATTTTTGAGATAGTAGATAAATTTTTGAGATAGTAGATATGAAGGTAAAAATTATTGTTATATTAATTATGTGATATGTAAATGTTATCTTTTACTGTTAACCTTAGTGCAATTCTGTGGCTTTTCTCAAGATAGGGACCATATTATTTTTTCTGATACATTATATACATGTATATTGATATATTGTACATAGTTATGTAATTATCATGTGTTATTTATATTATTGAATTACTTTACTTACATAAAATAAAAGCCTCTTTGCTTAAACTCATTTGTTTAAATGTTTTATATATTATACACCCGCCCCTCAAGCTATCTTATACAGATTTTTGACTGACTAGCGATCTAGTAATCTTTTAAACGTAGCAGTCTGTTAAATGTAGAAAGGATGAATTTAAAAGAAAATGTTACATAACATTTTAAAATGGGTTATTAAAATGACCAGTCATCTCTCATATACAAGATATTCTGTCTGTCTGCCACTTGTCCATTTCGGTAGATGTTTGTGCTGGTATATATCCTGCCACATTTACTAATTGACTGGTCAGTCTATTATGGAGAAGCTGCTTACATCTTTAATGGAATATTGTAGTACAATGCTTAAGACAGCAGATCATACCAAACAGGGCTATGGAGTCCATGAAGAAGTAGTATGATTCAGCAATAATATTTAGAGTATTTTTTTTTTGGTTGGCTTTACATTGCACCAACACATTATAGGTCATATGGTGACTTTCCTGCTTTACTAGTGGAAAAAGACCTCAGGTGCCCCTCTGTACATCATATCAGGTACAAACAGGCACCTTATTAAAACCATCAACATTCTGTAAAGCTAGCTGGATAGCTTTATCACATGTGGAATCTGAAGACGCTGCTCGAACCTTCTGTGGTGAGAGGAAAGTGGTTTGAAGTAAATGACCTTAACCACCCGACCACAGGCACCCTTAGTAAGTCACAGGTTTTGCAAAGTGTCTGAAAACCATATATCAAAAACGTCTACATGTAGTTTCAAAGCAATGATAATCTTCATTTATAAATGTGATATTAAGTGAAAAAACCATCAAGTATTATGTCCAGGCAATGTCAAGTATGACTGACCCGTTATTATTGTTCCAGATGGTTTAACTGAAAATTTAAAAGAGCTCAAACTTGGCAATAATAAACCTCGGTCAGTAATTCACACATGCTTTGGTTTCTGAAGATATTTATGCAAGAATAAAAGTATGCAAACCTTATACAAGAAAGTAATAAAAATTCTGGAGTGACATCTGAATGAAACTGAAACTCCACCATTTTGTAAATAAACTTTAATAAATATATGCAAGTATATCTTATATAACTGTATCACAGTGATGTAGTCAAAATAGTACATACATGTAGTACTCAAATAATATCTGCAAAATATTGCACACAAAACAAAAACAAACTGTTCAAACAATCAGAGTAACATAAAAATAATATGACAATAGAAGAGGCAGTGAAATCCAAGGTCAGCACAAAGAGTGCTTTTTAGAACTATTTACATATTCTACAGATGTATATTTCAGTATAAATTATGCACCAGTCATTTTCCATGGGATCAGGAAAGTCTGGGTTACAATTGGTTGATACACTTCTAGTGAAATGATAGAATTATCTGTTAACTTTTTACATATTTTACAGAAAATGCAAGAAAAATAATTGCGTTTAAATTATATGTAGTTTTTTTTCAAGTCAAATTTACATTATTACAATCAAAGACATCCAATTTCTAAAGAAAGACCCTACATATTTTCCGGCACAATTCTGCTTGGGAGTAGATCCCTATAACCTATATTTGTGTAGCGGAACAACTTTTTCACAGGAACAAATTCGGTGTCCCTTCTAAGCTGTTTGGCTAGTTTTCGTATGCTATGATAAATGCTATTATGCTATTGTATCGTGAATTCAATATCCACAGTAGCCTTATTTTCACAATCAGAAGTATCAACCTTATTTGTCTTTTCCTTGGAAAATAATGAAATATGTACAGTAAACTTCACTTATAACAATATTGCATGCAACGATAATGCTGTTGCAGGGGTCCCAACTCGTTTTCAAATTGATTGCCTCTGGTGGGATATAACGATGTTCAAAATCAATATAACAATATAAAATTGGAGGTCCCAAGCCTGGAATTCAGGGGTTGATATTTTTTGCTTATTCATAACACACGCGCTATTTCATGCTTGTTTGTGTTTTTGATAATGGCGATTTGCCGAACAGAAGCAGATAGAAATTGACAGACTGGAAACCAGGCTATGTGGTCCCCTGAATAGTGTTATGCAAAGTTTACTGTAGGTTCAAATCTTAAAAGAAATTTGAGAGCTTAAAATTCCAATGAAATTAAACATGTATAGTACAACCTCTGCAGAGAGACACCCTTTGAGAGACACAGGTTTTGGTTTTTGTTGAAAGCTTTTGGTATAGAAAGGTTATTAAATTTTATTGAAAAGTCTTACTTCAGGAGGAATAACAAGAAACATGGCAATGCCATGAAACCAGGTTTTCAATTATCACCATTGTAGATAAATATGTTGTAGTTGAAATACAAATACAAGCAACAAACAATGTAACTATGAGCAATGTAAATCATGAATAATGTTGGAGGAATTGCGCACAGAAGAAGTGTTCACTAAAAAAAACAAAGGGCCATAATTAGGTAAAAATTCTCCACAATCACAAAACCCCGAAAATATGCGCCAGGGCACTTGATGACAAAGCTTCTGTGAAAGTTTGAACAAAATCCGTTGAGAAATTTAGGAGGAGTTCAGCACAGAAGAATTTGTTCACTATATATTTATTCTGTATAAGGAAAAAAAAACAAAGGGCCATAATTAGGTAAAATATTATCCAATCACAAAACCCCGACAATATGCGCCAGGGCACTTGATAACAAAGCTTCTGTGAAAGTTTGGTCAAAATCCATTGAGAAATGTAGGAGGAGTTGCGCACAGAAGAAATTGTTCACTATATATTCTGTATAAGGAAAAAAAACAAAGGGCCATAATTAGGTCAAATATTATACAATCAAAACATACAATCAAAAAACCCTTAATATATGCCCCAGGGCACTTGATGACACAGCTTCTGTGAAAGTTTGGTTAAAATCTGTTGAGAAATGTAGGAGGAGTTGCGCACAGAAGAAATTGTTCACTAAATATTCTATATAAGGAAAAAAAACAAAGGGCCATAATTAGGTCAAATATCATCCAATCACAAAACCTTGACAATATGCGCCAGGGCACTTGATGACAAAGGTTCTGTGAAAGTTTGGTCAAAATCCGTTGAGAAATGTAGGAAGAGTTGCGCACAGAAGAAATTGTTTACGCCCGCCCGCCCATCCGCCCGCCGACATACCTCAATCTAATAACCAGTTTTTTCCTTCGGAAAACCTGGTTAAAAATTGTTGTTGTAAAGAGGTAATTGCTCATAAAAGGGGGTTGCTCTGCAGAGGTTGGACTATAATTCAACCTTTCACATCACATACTTTGTAGTTCAAACTCAAAAAAAATTACATGAGCTTTGTCAAACCAAGACAAAAACATAATAAACATACAAGTTCAACACTGATATAAAAGTCATGACATAATGTTTTGGTGGAAAAAAAACATACAAAGAGAAAATATAAATGACTGAGATTAACACTAGTATTACAGAAATTTATCCGCCTGAAATATGAAAGGGACACCACTGAGGTTTTTGACAATATGGTACTGGAAATATTTTTTCCATATTTGCCTGCCATTTGATTAAGGTCTAGACCCAAAACTTAAAATAATTATTTATATGGTACAACATGACTCAAAAACTTAACACATTCAATCATTTTTGTCTTAAAACTGTATAACAATCATACAAAAACTTGATGTCCCAATTTATCTATGTAGAAATTGCAATTTTATGTTTTTAAGTTGTTTTATTTTCTATCTCAATGAGTGGACCTCCATTCATTTCTTTTTTTCATAAAATACTGCCTAAAATAGGTGGAGTAATAATACTTTTCCAAATCTTTTTCATAGTAAAAATATAGGAAACAATAACTAGATCAATACATCCCTGGTTAAAGAAAATCGTTGTCTGATTTCTTATTCGTATAATTTGGACTATAAACCGGATATTGAAGTTGTCAACTACTGATGAAATACTACATGAATTAAAGTATGTCATTTTTTGCAAAAGCTATGATTTTGAAATTATTGCAAAAAAAAAACGAATAAGGGAAGTCAACCCAAAAACCCTTACTACCCAAAATTTGTAGAAGTTAAATGACTGTATAAACATATTTCAGGTAATTATTTCATTATGATTCTAACCATGCTATCAGTGCAGACCAAGATCAACCCACAAATCCATGCCATCTGAACATTTATTGCACTGTTCAGTCAGTACATAGTGATTCTTTTTATCATGTTGTATTTTGAAAATTTCCCTAAATTTGACGACTGGTTTTGTCCAGACAGAAAGATGAACAAGTCCATTTAAAGTATTTAGCATGATTTTAAAGAATATTTCTTGCAATATGGCACATTATATCCTTTTCTATATTGAAGGATAGTCAAATTATCAAATTCCAAAGTTCTAATATTTATATACCAAAAATCATGTTTTCCTAATTCTTACATGAAAAAATATATATAATTACATTTAGGGGGACAAAATCTCCCCATACACCCCCCTCGCAAAAAAAATAAATAAAAAAAGTCATAGACAAAATGACATGTCAATATGATGTAAATTCATAGTCAAATCAAGGACAAATATCAGCTGGTGATTTAACGTATTCTAATCTGTAACATCAGTAAATGGTATGCCATTTCTCTGTAAAAATTCAGTGCATTCTAATTAGGGGTTTTATATACGTTTATCCGTTTAAACAGGTACAGTCGTTTTTAGGTATAAAGGGGTTAGACAAATCAATAACCAGTAACCGAGGTAAGAATTTGACTAATGGGCATTGATACTCAATATTATCTTTGTTTCTTTATAACAAGATATGACAATTTTTTGGTATTTTAGTTGTACTCAACAATGTATTTTTTCCGATCTGATAGCATACAGTACGACCCTAGTGGAAAATAGTTACTCCATATTCGGATATGTATTTAAATCATTTTGAGTACAACAAAATATTAAGAAAATGGCATATCTTGTCACAAAGATTCAAAGTTTATATTGAAAATCTAAGGATTTTATTAGTACAGTCGGTTAATTATTTAACTAGATTTTTACGTCGCATTTTATACAGCATTTTTTTCTAACCGTAACACCACTAATTCAAATCTGTATCCTCGTATACAATTTTACAGTAAATATTCAGTATATCCTAATCTGTATCCTCGGTTAATGGTATACGATTATAAGGTACAGTTATTTGAAACTGAGCGGTAATCTCTTCAATCGTTCTTCCTTTAGTTTCCGGTACTTTAAACAATGTAAATATCCAGAAAATCGCCAGAAATACAACAAATGGTATGAATGAGTATGCATTTATAGATTCCTGAAAAAGAAAGAAAAAATTAGAAAAAAGTAATATTATATGAGTTTCTACAATATACTTAAACAGTTATGTAATTATGCTATTATAGTGCATTGTTAAAATTTTAAAGATCTTACTATTTCTATAAATGCAATAACATGATCAATGCACTAATAAAGTTCTTGCACCAAGAAAATATAGTGCAAAAAATTATCACACTGATTTCTTGACTGAAAATGTAGATATTTTACATGCTATCTCAGTTAAATGGTAGAATACAAAACTTTTCCTTATTTTTTTTGCTTTCCAGAAAATTTTCATACAAATGTATATACTGAGTTTTTTTCACTAAGGTGACGCTATGGGAGGAATGGCCATGTGATTGTTTAACAATTATCTATACATCAATGAAGCACACCCGAATTAGCATTTTTTATTTTATCTTGTTTTGAATTTGAACATTTTCATAAGGGGTTTTCATATTGGAGTTGTATAACAAGAGAACCAATTAGTCTGTGCAGGAGACTACAGTAGACAGTAAATTCAACAGTATTTTAAGTTTGAAACTTTAAAACATTCAAGTTCATATACATTAATTCTGCCAAGTTCTACATAAGATTTATGATAGTATCATGAAATTCAACTGTACAGGTGAACATAAAATGCAAAAGAAGATACCTTAAACACTCCAATGTCCAGATTTTAGATTATTGTTTTTGTCTGGTAACATTTTCTGCTACAAATTCTTTAAAGAATTCCCTTCAAATTTCAAAGACAAGTTCCTTAACCATATGCACATCTTAATTAAGTGGCAAGGGTCATAACTTTGACATCTGTCCTTTATAAAAACATGGATTAATTTTGCTCCATGCCATCAATTTCTCTTGAACAAATTATAAATATTTAACAGACAAATAAATTGATTTTTTCATACCTGTAGAAATGGGTAAAACAGACCAACACAGAAATTAGCCGACCAGTTAAACAGTACCCCTATACTGACTGCAGCAGGTCTAGGTCCTTGAGCAAATAACTCAGCTGTGAAAAACCATGGTATAGCCCCTGAAGTAAATATATATAAAATTTCATAATCTATTCACTGTAACTTTGTTTGTCTTGTTCTTATGCCGATTTTAACAATATTTTTGTCATATCTACACTGTCTACACTGTGTAAGTCCACTTCACCAGCTTTCCTATATAACAAACTAGTAATTACCAATTTCTCTGAAAGTCACCAACCACAAATCTCACATGATTTCTAAATCTGCAGTGAAAGGCAAATGACCATTAGACTCATTGTTTGAGATCAATGACATGAAATTTTTCGCTTCGCCCCATGGCTTTACCAGTGACCCCTGGATTACACTAGAACTCCGCAAGTCGGATGTGTCGCCTTGTGAACAATAGAGTTTAGGAGAAGTTATGGCCAGGACAAAAATGAAGAAGAAAATAAAGAAGTGCAGAGTACCAGTTCTTGTACACTGCATTTTTCTTAATGAGATCTATCATCCTATGAAGTTTAAAGACCATAGCTTTTATACTTTAGGAGAAATGGCCTAGACAAAAATAGAGTATGAAAATTAACAAAGGGCAATAACTCAAAAACTAAGAAATGCAGAGTACCGGTTCTTGTGCACAAGACTTTTTCTCAATGAGATCTATCATCCTATGAAGTTTCATGTCTATAGCTCTTATACTTTAGGAGAAATGGCCTGGACAAAAATAGTGTATGAAAATAAACAAAGGGCAATAACTCAAAAAATAAGAAATGCAGAGTACCGGTTCATTTGCACTGCACTTTTACTTAATAAGATCTATCATCCTATGAAGTTTCAAGTCCATAGCTTTTGTACTTTAGGAGAAATGGCCTGGACAAAAATAAAGTATGAAAATTAGCAAAGGGCAATAACTTAAACAAGAGGGCCATGATGGCCCTGAAGTCGCTCACCTGCACCTGTATATTGGCCCCCCCCCCCCGGAGCGGGGCCAGTTTAAACCCCAGGGCTTTTATTTGAACAAACTTAGTAGACACTTATTAGAAGATGTTTCATGCTAAACATTTAAGGTTTAGCTCGTTGGGTTTTTTAAAAGAAGATTTTTAAATTTTTTTCTTTACACATATATTTAAAGACAATGACACCCCTGGGGCAGGGCCAGTTTTGACCCCAGGGCTTTTATTTGAACAATATTTGTAGAGATTTGCTAGAATATGTTTCATGCTAAATATCTAAACTCTAACTATTCGTGTTTTTTCCATAAATATTTTTAAGTTTTTGCTATACACATATAAGGAAAATTAATGTCCCCCGGGGTGGGGCCAATTTTGACCCCAGGGCTCTTATTTGAACAAACTTGGTAGACATCCATTAGAACATGTTTCATGCTAAATATCTTAGCTCTAGCTCTTTGGGTTCTTTAAAAGAAGATTTTTAAGTTTTTACTATACACATATAAGGAAAATTAATGTCCCCCGGGGTGGGGCCAATTTTGACCCCAGGGCTCTTATTTGAACAAACTTGGTAGACATCCATTAGAACATGTTTCATGCTAAATATCTTAGCTCTAGTTTTTTGGGTGGGTTCTTTAAAAGAAGAGTTTTTAAGTTTTCACTATATACATAAAGGGAAAATCAATGACCCCCTGGGGCGGGGCCAATTTTGACCCCAGGGCTTTTATTTGAACAAACTTGGTAGACACTCACTACAAGATGTTTTATGCCAAATATCTAAGCTCTAGCTCTTTGTATTTTTAGAAGAAGACATTTAAAGTTTTTTTCTTTTGGTTGCCATGGCAACCAGAGTTCTGCATGGAATTAAATTCTTTGAAAAATTTTCAAAGGTGACCACCAAAGGAACATTCCTGTGAAGTTTGGATGAAATTGGCTTGGTGGTTTATTAGGAGATGTCATTTAAAGTAAAAGTTTACGGACGACGGACACACACGGACGAAAAGTGATCACAAAAGCTCACCCTGTCACAAAGTGACAGGTGAGCTAAAAATAAGAAATGCAGAGTACCAGTTCTTGTGCATTGCACTTTTTCTTAATGAGATCTATCATCCTATGAAGTTTCAAGTCCATAGCTTTTATACTTACGGAGAAATGGCCCGGGCAAAAAAAGTATGAAAATTAACAAAGGGCAATAACTCAAAAATTAAGACGTCCAGAGTACCGGTTCTTGTGCACTGCACTTCGGGTTATTATAATAAGCATGCATACCCAGTTTGAAGTCAATCTGACTTATAATGACTGACTTATGCTCCCGACAAGCTTAAGGGGACGCAGACGATGCCGACAAAAGTAACATCTATATGTCTTTTTCAAGGCTACACAAAAACAAATGCTTATTTTGTGCGTACCAAGATTTTCAACTTAATATTGTGTTACATCAAATAATATTTTCTAGCATATAAGTTTAGCTTGAGCAATACAGCTTGTAACACTTGACCTAAAATCCTACCTTACCAAAATTGATTACTAGTTTTTGTCACCAGTATAGAGCCCGGACAGCCAGTAAGTCTGTGAAGTCTGACAAGTCGCTCAATTTTTGTATTTTGATATTGAAATCACTTAAACTTGAAGTAAACTGTTCCAAATTCATAGCAGGGTAAATCCGTTATACAAATTCAGCTAGCTAATGAAAGATTTAATTTGATTTCAAACAAAATTTACTGAAACACTGTAATAAACAAATGAAGGCATTGGATATTATACCACTTCAATACCAATGCCTGCACATTAATGCTATCTGATGAGACTCTTATTATGATGGCAACCCTGATTTAGATATATTCATATTGAATTCAACTCTCATTAAACAACTACATTGCAATGGACACTCAAACAGTGCAGGAAAAGTTCAATATATATATTTAATGTTGTCAAACCTTAATATTTTAAAATATTGTTTCTATAAAAGTTACTTGCCACCTACCTGGGCCAGAAGCAAAGAAGATGATGTACAATACCACGGCTAGGACACAAATCACACCAACCCATACATGTCCTGCATCATATTGCTGGCAATAAAACAAATATTTCAAATATATACCTACATACATTACTGTGAGTTCACTCAATTTCGTGGACAAGAACATTTTTGTGAATTCTAAAATTCATGGACTGTGTTTTTTTCCAAAAGGTAATTAAAATGTAAATAATGTATGGTATGGTATGGTATGGTATGGCAGGGCAGGGCATGACATGGTATATATGTATGGTATGGTATGTATGTATGTATGGTATGGTATGGTTGGTAACTTGGTATGGTATGGTATGTATGGTATGGTTGGTATGGTATGGTATATATGTATGGTATGGTATATATGTATGTATGGTATGGTATGGTTGGTAACTTGGTATGGTATGGTATGGTATGTATGGTATGGTTGGTATGGTATGTATGGTATGTCTGTCTGTCTGTCTGTATGCATGTATGGTATGGTATGGTATGGTATGTTATGTTATGTTATGTTATGTTATGTTATGTTATGTTATGTTATGTTATGTTATGTTATGTTATGTTATGTTATGTTATGTTGAGAGTACGGACATTGCCACCATTCATGTCCTAAAATGTTATTATCAACAAAAAGGTGACCTATAAACTTTAAATTCAATAATTCACTGAATGATACTAAATATGTATGCCAGTCGATTTTTTGTGATGATACAATTTTGATGCACGGGGTGGCCTGAATCAGACCATTATATGCATCATGGAGGAAAATAAATGGCCATAATTCTTTTGGCTGAGCTTGAGTGACTGAAAAGATTATGCAACTCGGACTAATACCTGATATTTATTTTCAGTCTGCACAACTTACATACACGAACATTCTTTCCAGGTTTTTACAGGCAAATTTGGAACGAAATTTTAGCCAAAGATCGGGTTTTTTTTTTTAAATTTTGTATAATACTAATTATGAGAATATCCCAAACTAACTCCAGCAATATCCAATTCATATGTAGTCTATGTTTAACATTTGCATATAGAGTCAAAGGCTGTTCAGCGTTGGTTACACGTTAAAGGTCAAACCTAAGTAAACAGATGAATTTTTCTAATTGACATCTTTCAGAACTCGGAACATAAAATCCATACTGGTTTTCTACCAGGCTCTAGCAGTTTTCCACTACCCTTTATCATTTTCGACCAGTACAGTATATTTTTACTTATAAAGTTTATGTGTTACTTTATGAAATCAAAGAGATGTTTGTTTCCAACGCAACACATAGTACAGCGGTTTATATGTTCTGAAGTTTGGCTTGTTTAAAGTTACATAACAGAGGACTTGCAATATATAGACATATGTAAAACTTAGAGAATTCCAGTTTGAAAGCTTATGAGCAATAATTGAGGCCCACATCTAGGATTCTTTTAAATCAATATGTTTGCAAATCACACAGAAACGGTTGCACACATTATATTTCCATGACATTGCTTACTACTGCGTACTGTTTATATTCAAAATGAAAAAAAGGTCTGAAAAAAAACTGCTATGAAATTTTTAATTTAAATGTTTTGAAAATGGTTTTAAAAAATTTTCAGGCCAATCTTGTTTTAAATTTTCAGGCCCATTTATACCAGTAAATAAAGTAAAGTTAAGGAGAAATATTCAAAGCAATGGTTACTGTTGGAAAATTAGGAACCTAGTACTTTATTCTGTCAAAGTTGTTATATTGTACTCGTACGCGTCTTGTGACAGATTCTTATCTAATTTTTAAAAAGGGAAATTTTTTGTATTTGGTGAAGCTGCTTTTGGAAACCCAAGTAATAAATTTTAAAATATAAAATAAAAGGGACTTAAATATTGACTCAAATCTGAAATTTTAAAGACGGTGATTTTGTATCTTTCCTTTTATTAAGTCTTCCATTTGATAATTTGAGGTCGAATTTAGAACTTTCAATGGAAACAAGCCAGACAAATAAATAATTTTGATATTGCAACAGCTCATTTTTAAATGTGTCCTAAATACAACAACAAAGGGCTTATATATACATGTATATGTACACCACTTGCTTTGTGAGTGGAAATAAAGTAAGTTTTATTTTTTCCGTTAGATATTTTCTTCTGTGGTATATTGATTTCAATATAATAATAATGTTAAACCAGCCCAATATAAACACTTTATATACCTATATAAAGTTTAACAATTTAGTATTGAATATGAATAAACTTTAGACAATGTTTCACCAGATAAAGTTACACTGTGTGCAAAGAGGTATAAGGGAACTTTTGTTAAGTTAAACCCAAAGTAGGTCAAATCATTTAGACATTATTTCGAAAATATCAATGAAAAAAAAAAATATGTAGAAATTGATATTTTTCCAGGAGTGTGAATGTAGAAGATTCTTAAGGCTTTCAGTTATCTTAATTATAGAGTATAGTGTCAATGTTTAAATTTAAAATAACTGTGAAAGAAATAGAGACATTCTTATCAATTTTACAATGTAAATAGATCGACTAACAAAGGACAAATCGGGGGAAAAAGACAAAATGGCTACAGGTCGACAAATTGATACGGATATGCTCTCGGATGAAATATTTGACGTATTATGTTCAATGTGTACAAATGATGGCAGGAACACTGAAGGTAAAAAATACTGTGTACATTGTCACGATTATTTCTGTGTTAGATGTGTCAAAGTTCACAGTAAAGTGCCTTTATGTGCTGGTCACAAGGTATTGGATAAATCTCAAGTTAAGTCAGGAACCAGCAAAGCTATGCCGAGGGCACCAGCAGAGAGATGTGACAGACATAGTCATAAACACATTGATATGTACTGTCAGAACCATGATAATGTTGGCTGTTCTACATGTATGGCAGTCGATCACAGGTAAACTATAGTATTTAAACAAAGATATTTTTTAAGAAAGTATATGGAATGTTTAGTAGGTACTTTACATAATATTCTTAGAATATCTTAAATATATAACACTAAATATGTAATATTCCTAGATTATCTTAAATATATAACACTAAATAAATTATCATCTCCTACGTCATCTCATAGCCTCATAAACTGTTTGAACTTATTTTTCAGATTATGTAAGGATACATTCTACATACCAGAATTTATCCAAAACAATACTTACCAAGTTGAATCAAGAGACCTTCAAACAAAACTTAAGGAAATAGCCAAGACCCTTGAAAAACAAGTTGATAAATTTAAACTGGATAAACAACGGCTGTTAAAAAGGAAAGCAGAAATACTGGCTGATATCAGAAAATTCAGACAAGAAATCAATGACCAACTTGACAAGCTGGAAAAAAGTTCTATTGATGAGATAGAAAGTAGAGTCAAATGCCTTGAAGACAGAATTGAAGACAGTTTAAAACAGCTACTAGCAACTAAATCTAGAATTAGATCAGCTAATGATAAGTTAACATCTACAAACACAAATCATTCTGAAGTGTTTGTTAATGTGAAGATGGGAGAACATGCTGTAAATGTTGCCAACAAATATATAAAGCATGCCAAAATAAAAAGTACAATAGAAAACATAGAGTTTCAACCCGACAGAACAATTCTTACACAGTTAGAACAAAAGAAGACCCTAGGAACACTATCAGAGCAATCTACAAAGACTGCTGACAATTTATTTCTTCTTACACAGTTAGAACAAAAAAAGACCCTAGGAACACTATCAGAGCAACATACAAAGACTGCTGACAATTTATTTCAGATTAAAGGAAATCAATCATATTATGTAAAAGTTAAGTCTGATAATAACAGTTGTGATATCATGAGTGCCTGCTGTATGGAAGATGGTACAATAATTCTAGCTGATTTCAGCAACAATAAGCTTAAACGGCTACACAGTTACAACTACACTGTCACAGACTATTGTGATCTACCCGATTGGCCATATCAAGTGTGTATGATCAATAACACACAAGTAGCAGTAACTGTTCCATCAAAAAAGAAAGTTCATTTCATTTCTCTAGAAAGAAATATGAAAACAACAAACAAGATTAACACTGATTTTGATTGTTTCCGTCTTGCATATGCAAACAATAATTTATATATCTCAGATAGTTCCTCAACAGTATACATGTATACATTGTCAGGTAGGAAAATTCGTAAGTTCAGTAAGGATCAATCAGGACATAAATTGTTTGACATCTAATCATTTATAAAAGAAAAATAAACATGTTTTTAAATATATGCCTTTCTCTCAAAATGTATGCAAAGAGTATAGCATGTTTTATTTATTATAGGTGATCATTTCTTTTGAAATTCCCATTTTTGAATGCATCTGGTTTAATTATTATTTGTTGTATTACAAAAATCAACTACTAAGCTGTTTGAACAATATGAAAAAAACTATATCATATGAGTATTTGGCAAGCAAAGAGTTGTTTAGTTTAACGAGTTCTATAAATTTAGAGATAAATACAAAATGATAAGTTTTTATTCACTACATGCCAAAAATAAAAACAGTACACAGTGAAAAAAGAGTATTTCTTTTTATTGATGCACATATACATATAGTGCAATGCTAATATTTAGCCTATTTTGATGTTTGAATAAAACAATATCATGTTACCTTGTGGTTACACTAGTGTAATATTCATGTTCATTTTATGGCTTTTCATACCTCTGTGCATGAATGAAATAAAATTCTATTCTTAAATCCTCTTTAGTCATTACGTCAACCCCAGAATGCATAAAGTTCGATTCATACAAATAAAACAACAACAAAAAAAACACAAATATCTACGATAAAAGTGAATAAATGATGGCTTTAAAGCAGCACACCTCCAGAAAATAACACAAAAACTACTGTCTTTGTTTGTTTGTTTTGTGTTTTACGTCACATTGACACAGTATGGGTCGTATCGCGACGTTCGAGCTTTCCTGGTGGAGGAAGACCTCAGGTGCCCTTCTGTGTATTATTTCAGGCACGAATGGGCACCTGAGTAGAACCACCGACGTTCCGTAAGACAGCTGGATAGCTTCCTAACATGAAAGAATCCAAAGTCCCTTTCGGGATTCGAACCAACAGCGGTTAAGGCAAGTGGTTTGAAGTCAACGACCTTAACCACTCGGCCACGGACGCCCAACTACTGTCTTACAAATATTACAAAATACCTAGTTGTAAGAAATCGCAGTGACACTTGATCAAAATGTTCATAGTTTAATATTTTTGCTCTGAAAACATATAGTTTGCTTTCCCCCTAATATACCTTCGGAATTCTTTCATCCATTTTTCCTTAGAGTGCTACGTAATGGTACAGGACACTATCGCGACCTGTAGTCCGGAACACATGGAATCAGAATCATATCAAACATAGAGGGAAATAAATAAATTACTTTTTTGTAATTTGTAATAGTTTGTCATTCTAAAAGTTATACTTGATGATTCATATAATATATTAAATGACCAATATATCAATTAAAACTTTAGCTTGAAATATGATTAGGGCCTGCACATTAACAAACATTTATATATGATCCCTGGCCTACTAGATCCGGGGACTTTCTGAACCTCTAGACTGTGACACGTGGCCATGCTGAATGATTTATTTTCTACTGTGTTAGTAAAGGAGTAGATTATACAAAGAAGAACAAGGGCAATAAGAAATACGCCCGTCAAAAGCTTTTGATGAACATGTAGGTCTTATAGATATGCATATTAATTAGCTGTGTGTGTGATCTTGACCTTTGAACTGGATCATGTATGAAGCAATACATTAAATGGTGGTGAACATTTCTATAAATTATCATAACAAGACGGCCAAGTTGACCCTAAATAGCTCACCTGAGTAAAAAATTCTTGTTAATTTGGGTTTTTGATAGACACGCATTAGAAGATGTTTCATGCTGAATATCTAAGGTCTAGCTCATTGTGTTTTTAAAAAGAAGATTTATATTTAAAGTTTTTACTATATACATGTAAGGAAAATCAATGAACCCAAGGGCCGGCTGATTTGATCCCGGGCTTTTATTTGAACTTACTTTGAGAACACTAACTAGAAGATGTTTTATGCTTAATATCTAAGCTCTAGCTCTTTGGGATTTTTAAAAGAAGCCCTTTTTTAGTTTTTACTACATGTTTATACATATAAAGAAAATCAATGACCCCGACACCATATTATCTAAAATTTTGACCCTAGGGGTTTTATTTGAACACACTTGGTTGACACTCACTAGAAGATGTTTTATGCCAATATCTAAGCTCTAGCTCTTTGCGTTTCTTAAAAGAAGATATTTTAAGTTGTTTCTTTTGCAGAGTTTTGCATGGAATTAAAATATTTAAACAATTTTTCAAGCTGACCACTAAAGGAACTTTCCTGTGAAGTTTGAATGAAATTGGCATAGGGGTTTATGAGGATATGTCGTTTAGAGTAAAAATTACGACGGGCGGACGATGATCAGACGCCTAACAAAAACAAGAGGGCCAAGATGGCCCAAGATCGCTCACCTGACCCATCAAACTTGACGAGCTGTCCGGCAGTCTACAGCAAACGGTTTTTGAACATGGTTTACATCCGGTTACATCAACTACTCTATGATCTATTGTTAGACTGATCTCGTATATATGTTGTTACAGAAATAATTTCCAAAAGTGCTTTACATTTTTGTACTTAATTTACCAACATAACAGTGGAATTTACATTTTTTAAATTAACCAAATTGTTGAAAATTAGGAGTTTTTACTACAGCCTATAGTTTACTACAGGGTTTCGTATGGTAAGCCTGCGTTTTGTTTTTTCTACATAGGTGCGCACAATGATAAATAATTATTTCTGCATCCATTCAAAGGGTCAAATGTGTGTATTATAAAAGAATTTAACTCACTACAGTGTTGGAGCAGTACCTCTCAACTTGCAGAAATCATGACCACATTGAAGAAAATATTGCTTTTTTTTACTGATTCTTACATTTTGTTATTCATTTTCATTAATAAATCAGTGTGACAAGATGAATTAGACGGCTTATAGTGTATTCAGCAACTGAAAATGCAAATGCCATATTTATCATTTAATCATTCAAGCACATTATCTGGATTATACAGGAATACAGTATTTAGTGTGGCGCTCCAACACTTATTTTAGTCTCACTCATTATGAAATGTTAACCAAAGTCTTTACGGTAACCAGAATAGAATTATTAAGTTTTTCTTAAAAAGCATAAAAATCATAAAATCACAGATTATTCACAATTTTTAAATCACTGAATTTCAAATATGCTGTAAATATATCACACATATTCAAGTCAGCTTTTCATTTCCGTTCTGATAATGCTGCAAAGTGTTAAGTAGTTGAAACTCTATGAGGATATGACCATAAAGCAGCACACCTTCATATTCATGCTAGTTTTTCATGAAAACTGTAAATATTATAAACTGGACTATGAAAGTAATTTACACAGTGCATACGGCACTTACAATCAAAAAGAGGTTCAAAATATGCAAAAAAAGAGCTTACTGCATTAAGCATGCCATAGAAATATGGTGATTAATACTTTTTTGTACTGCAAAACCAGTCATTAATGGCACAAAACATGTAAATTATTAGTTGAATCTTGAATCGTTTTACTTTTCTTGAAATCTGAGAACATTTTTACCAAGATTGATCTTATTGAAAATATCTTGACTCATCTGGAGGCATGCAGCTTTAGTGGGACTGAAAATGTACAAAAAAGACATTATTTACTGCATTAGAGTTTTCATATGGCTTCAATTGTCACATATCAATATATGGGTCATTCATTTCATTTTGCTTTTTGTTACTTACCAGTCATGAATATTTTATGTAGGATTTATTTCCCTTGTTTACAATCAGGGTTTATGTCAAGTAAAAAAATCACTGTTATGAATATATGAAAGTTTATTGGTCCATAATGTAAAGTCTGTGTCATAACTTGTAAAGCTTTGTAAAGAGGCAATTTGTTAGAAGTGTGCAATATTGTAGTGCTTTCTTGTATTGGATACTCATTCTTCACCCTTTAACCCTCTGAACTTGTGTAATGGTTTTGTCCTGCTTTATATTTTGAACAGTCCATTCATGGTTTTAGGGACTTCAATATTAAAAATACAAAAAATTGACTTACAAGCAGTATAGAGCCTGGTCGGACTGTACTGCATGTATAAGCTGGCCTGGCTTTTTACACGTTCCAAAGACTTATCAGTTGGGGTTCCAGCAGGTTAAGGGTTCTATTGTGAAGTCAATCAGTTTGTCATACCTGAAATATTTGTATATGTAATATTATTTTTCTGATAAAAATACATGTATTATAAATTTGTGTTCTTTCTTTATAAAAATGTACCATAATTGAATATATTTAACAAGTTGATAAAATTATACCATGCAAGCTTCTATATAAATGAATGTATTTGTCAAATGAACTATAGTTTTAGTGATAGAACCAATAAAATGAAATATTCATTTTTATCACATGCCTGTGCCTATTTGTGACTCTGAAAAAACAGTATTGGATGGCAGTGCATATATTTTGATGTGACGTCATTGGCGTTATACAAACATAGTGTAAAGACGCGCTAAATGTTAGCATTAATTACGCTATAGGCGCATGGTAGAAATATGATTCATTTTCACTTTGAACACTTTTTATTTTTATATAGTTTATTGAATATCAATGCTCCTTATTTTTGAAAGCGATCAAACAAAAAATGTGATAAATTCTTTGAAGTTCGAAACTTATATTCATGAAAGTCAGATATACAACATGTATGTGTTTTTATATGAATATTGGTTTCAAGTGAAATGTGCGTATTAAAGAAATATTTGTTCGAATGAAACAAAGTGTTGTTTTCTTTTAGAGCTTTTTGATGTATTTTGTGTAAGTAATATTTTGTTAGATACTTGTTAGTAAACTATTGGCGTACGTATAA